>NW_019522576.1:0-6790 GCF_002814215.2 Seriola lalandi dorsalis | reverse complement strand
TTTTTTTTTTTTAAAGGTTGATTCAGATTTTTTTTCACTGACAAAGACAAAGCGCAGAAGGTTTTGCATCACTGAAGTGTGTTTCAGTGAAAATACTGAGGGTATAAAACGCAAAGGAAAAAAACGGATATTAGAAAGTGAATTAAAAAAATATTAGAAAAATTATAATGAACAAGAAAAAGTCATTAAAAATTAATAAAAAATAGAATAAAAAAATGTCCAACTCAATTAACATTAAAGGTTCTGTAAACCATCTTCACTGCCACTAGGTGTCGCACTACGACACCAGCTGATCAATGTTCCCTCGTGATATGCTCCGCAGCGATGCTAACAGTAAGCCAACATTAGCCAAACGCATTTCTAATATCTTTAATGGCGAGTTAGCTAACGTTAGCATGTGGACTGTAGCCGTCACTAATGAAAACAGACATGTGACATCACGAACCATCAAGCTACTGACACATTGAACCGATCCACTGAAACCAGCCACATGAATGACACTGATGGAGCTGGAAAGACTCCGGCGGACCAGGACATGAACACGTGGTTTCTTCGTCAGTGGAGGAAATTCTGGAAGGTCACTTTCACCTGAACGCTGCGTACTGCACTGTGACATCACACATGTGGGCGGAGCCAGACCAGATACCAAAACAAAGACCTCAGATTACATCACACACAGAGGGGGTGTGGCTTCGTTCGCTGCTCAGGACGCCATTACTCCACTATATCTTTGCATATGTTATTGTATAAAATCTTGTTTACAGAACCTCTAATACATGATGTACAATAAAATAAAAATCATCAGTTAAAGAATTAAAATGTTCACAAACCTTCAGCAGTGTATTGACGTCCCTCTGTGGTTTCAGCAGCTGGAGGTTCACGTGTTCAAACAGGAAGCTCCATGTGACGTCGGAGCAGGTTATGATCAGTCCCTGTAACCCCGGTAACCATGTTAAATAAGAGTCTGATCCTCTCTGACAGTGAACTACACCCGTCCCGTCATCATCCTCGGCCCCATGAAGGATCGGATCAACGACGACCTGATCTCCGAGTTCCCCGACAAGTTCGGATCCTGCGTCCCTCGTAAGTCGCTTCACATCCAGAAACGATTCAGTGTTTGATCAGGACTCTGATATAAATTGAAGATGTTAATGCCCCCCCCCCCCCCCCCCCCGCAGACACGACCCGGCCGAAGCGGGACTACGAGGTGGACGGCAGAGATTATCACTTCGTGGTGTCCAGGGAGCAGATGGAGAAAGACATCCAGGACCACAAGTTCATCGAGGCGGGACAGTACAACAACCACCTGTACGGAACCAGCGTGCAGTCGGTCCGAGAGGTGGCCGAGAAGGTACCGACCCACCACACGTTCCTGCGTCATCACTTATTTGTTCATCATATTTTATTTTATTCACCTGAATCCGCAAAGTACGTCGGAGTATCGGGAAAAAATCTGAAATTAGGAGAATAAAGTCGCAATTTTACAAAATAATTTTAACACTATTTTTCTCTCAAAATGTAACTTTTTTTTTCTTGTAATATTATGACTTTATTCTTAAAAAATTACAACTTTTCTATCAACGATTTCAGATTTAATTGATGTGTCCTGATGCTCCGTCGTATAGAGTAACAAAAGTTATTAAATCAGATAAAAGCAGGACAGTAAAAAATAAAACGTGTAGTATTTTCTGTGCCCATACAAAGCTGAATATTTAATATTTACTGATAATAACTTTTATATTCCTCTGTGAATTGGAGACGGTACTTCATTAGATAAATTTACGTGCGTTCACACTGACGCTGTTCCCTCCTCCTCAGGGTAAACACTGTATCCTGGACGTGTCGGGAAACGCCATCAAGAGACTCCAGCTGGCTCAGCTCCATCCCATCGCCATCTTCATCAAACCCAAATCTGTGGAGAACATCATGTGAGTCGAAGCGTCAGTTCATGTTATTTATAAAAAGCCTGAGGAGAAGAGTAGACACTATGTGGAAGGTAACGGGCGGATCTCGTTTCTGCCTAAAATGTGTGAAAGTCGCCAAAGAAAACAGAAACGTTCCCCCTCATGACATCAGACGTCATGTGGTAACGGAGGAGGCAGCATTCATTTTCAGGCTGCGAGGCGACTTACTCCATGTAACACTGTCCCACCTTCGATCGTTATCATTAAATTAAAAAGACGTGAGTGAGGGTGACGTTTGTCCTGATCGCCCGTTTCCTCCTGCAGGGAGATGAACAAGCGTCTGACGGAGGAGCAGGGAAGGAAAACCTTCGACAGAGCCACCAAGCTGGAGCAGGAGTTCACCGAGCATTTCACAGGTGAGTTCTACCACTGAGGCTCACGAGGCGTTGGCATGACGCCCATTAGTCTGAGACACAGTCTTTATGAGTGTGTGTGTGTGTGTGTGTGTGTGTGTGTGTGTGTGTGTGTGTGTGTGTACAGCCATCGTGCAGGGCGACACTCTGGAGGAGATCTACGAGCAGGTGAAGCAGATCATCGAGGAGCAGTCGGGTCCGTTCATCTGGGTCCAGTCCAAGGAGAAGTTATGAAGCTGGAACGCTCCGTCGCTCCTCTCCTCCTCCTCCTCCTCCTCTTCCTCTCTTTAGATTCAGTTTGTTTTATTTTGAAAAGAAAAGTCAACCTGCAGACAGCAGCCCCCCCTGCCCCTCCCCCTCCTGATCACCTGATCACCTGACACAGCGGCCGACCGGAGCGTCGTTTCACTGAATCAGACTCCTGACCAGCAGAGTAAAGCACACAGGAAGTATGATGACATCACACTCAACACGGTACAGCTCCTTAATGTTTAAGGGAGGAGAAGTTGAGAGGAGGAGAAGAAGAGGAGGAGGAGGAGTCCATGAAGAAGAAGAGTACGAAGCAGATTTTCTCTTTTGGTTTTTGTTTGTGGGTTTTTTTCCCTGGTTTCGGTCTCGTGAGGTTTTTGACGGACGGAGTTTCTCAGGCGCCGTCTGTCGTTCGCAGGAAGGCGGAGACACAAAAAGCAAAACTTTGCACGTTTGAGCTTTAACAGCATGTCAGTAAATCCCCCGTTTTTTTCCCATCAGCCCCTTCACCTCAGCGTCTGACGTCACAGCTTTTCTCCTTTGTTCTGCGTTCATTTCATCTTTTTTCTTTCTTTCTTTCCTTCATTTTTTTTTTACACTTCAATCGTTCACGTTTAGTTTGATTTCTCGCTCCTCACAGCTGCTGGATGTTTGTCCGGACGCTCTGCAGGGTTCCCGCTCCGCCGCTGGAGGGCGCCGCCGCTTCTTACACTTCGGTTCCTGAAGCAACAATCAGTTTATTAAGTTTGATTTTAAAATCGTTCCCCAAACTCCAGATCTGTTTTCAGTTAATGATTCTGTTTTTATGTCAGAACATTTTTGCATTTTAAACATTTAGCTTCACCCTGTATGATGAGGTCAAAGGTCACTGAGGAACATAAAAACCTGATACAAGAAAAGTCAATATAAGATAATTATTCATAATAATAATGAATAGTTGTTATAGAAAATTCATAACTGACATAATTTTAGAAAACTCTCATAATTAAATTAAAACACATCTTCAATTATTCTTTATCTCATTATTATTAAAATCTTAATTACAAGAAACAAAAATTCAGAATTAAAGGAAAACGGCAAAATTACAAGGAAATAATTGAGATACTAAAAAATGTTATTATTAATTATGAGACAATAATGTTAATAATCCATTAGATTAAAATGACCAGATCTTTATTTCATAATCACCTAATGAAATCTCACATCTCCTAATGATCATAATTACATCAGCTTCCTAATATCAGAGAAACTTATTTTATGTGATAACTCTCACTCCGCTTTCTTGTTTTAATAAAATGACACTTAAAAAATTACAAACAGAAAAATACAGAAAATGCAAAGTATTTTTTTACAGTGTAATCGATCGACTGATTTTAAACTTTGATTAAATTCCCGTTGATGTTGAAACATTTCAGATTCCTGATTTTTACTGTGTTGGGGGGGGTCGTCTCGTTTTGGAGCGGCGCCCTCTGTGACACGAGTTTGAACCCCGCAGTCGCCGCGGTCGACGTCCGTCAGCGTCGTCAGTGTCTTACCATGGCAACGATGTCGATCATGTAGGTGTGTGTGGGTGGACCTGGAGACGAGCTGCCACATCCAGGTGTCCGCTGGTGTGTCCGAAACACGCAGACGATTCTTGTACAATGAGATTTTGACGGATATTTAACCCTGGGTAAACTGCCTATTTTGTTATAATAAAAGTCTATATTGAACTTTACTTAAGCACTACTACTACGGGAATTATTTTCTTTGCATTGTTAATCATATATGAATAGAAAAGTATAAAGATATTTGAATATGAATATATATTTTTTCTTTTTCTTTGATCACCACCTCCTCTGTCTTTTAATTTTCTTTTTTAAGCATAATAAAAACTTAACAAGAAAACAGAACGTGGTGCTCTTCTCTTTTGAAGGTGTTTGTTTCAGGGTTTGTGCTCGTGAATCCAGACTTTTCTAAAGATTCACAGAAACGAGTCTGCTCACTGACAGAATAAAAAAGTCAGAAGGATGAAAGAAAAATAGAAAAAGACTAAATTTATTCACAATAAAAGGAAGAAAATAAAAGGTGAAGGTTTCAGTTTGTATTCACTCATAACAAACAGCAACTAAAGAAAATGAACTAATTAAAAGCAAAATATATAAATGAAATATAAAATGCATATATTTGCTGAATCTTTTTGCATCTTCGGAGCTTCTATTACTTCAGTGGACGAACTGTAGAAATAAACTTTTCTGTTTTTAGTAAGTGTCCAAAATTATTTGAAGAAAATCTAACTTACTCTCAGTGGCCACTTTATTAACTCGCATGTGAAATCTAATGCAAGTCGACGGCACAGAGAGCAGGAGCCAGTTTCACAAATCTTAAATCTTCAAATAGACTGAGTCTGAGTTCATCTGTTGCACAAAGCAGTTTAGATCTTGAGTATCTTAAGTCGGACTGTGGTGCAATGAATTCTGGGTAAATTAACACTTTTCAAAATAAAAGAAATGGCAGACTGAGGAACCACATCCAACCGCTGAGCTGATTACTCTTTAGTGTTGAGGAAGAATTCAACAGTTACAGGAAATTTTACTCTGAGAATTCAGCGAATACTGAGACGATGAAAAGACAAATCTGATTTGGAAAAAGAAATGCTGCTCTCTCCATAACAATGTTAGCAAACCACAAATTATGAGCCGTGTTTTCCTGTTCTTTTGTTGCTAGGTGATACTGGACAGCGCAGGTGCCACCTGGTAAACAGGTTAGAGATGTTAGAGAGTTCTACTACACATGTAAAACAAAAACGAGGGTCAGTGAAGTAAACGAAGCCTTGAGAGTTAATGAAACACTTCCTCCAGGTTGATGATTTGATGATGACAAACCCTCTGATCATCACCATGACAACACTACTACATGATGGAGACCAGCACAGTCTCCAGACCTGGACCACATGGAGCTGGTCTGGGAGGAACTGGACTGAAGCCGACAGTGACACAGTGTGATCCAACTTTCTGAACAAGGTTTGATTTCCACTGTATGTACATTATGTGTAATGTAACAGTGGTTTCTGGTGAAACAAAAAGATTCTTACTCTTTATCAGAATTCTCTGTAGCAACCCATAATGATGTAAGAGACGTCCCAGGGTTATACTTTAAGTCTCTTTTCATACATTTATATACAGTTTATATACTGTAGTTCACTGTCTGCCTCTAGGACAGCTGTGGAGGTAGAGAGACATAACAAATGAAGTGCGTCTCATTGAGTTACCTCGATACATATATATACACACTGAGTTTGGTAAAACGAGATTCAAACATTAACTTAATGATATGGCTGTGATGTCGTCCCATGAGGAATAACCATACATACATTTGTACATGTAGTGAATGACAGTTATAGGGTTAAGTGTGGTCAACAGGAAAGATTCCCTCAGAATTGTCTCACTACACAGTGTTAACTTGTACTGCTCAACTCTCTCCTTGCAGAAAAAGTAAATAAAAGCTACTAAAGCCATCTGTGTCCAGAGCCTTCTTCAAGCACCTCACAACATCACACATAAGGATGTCATTGTATAATAAAGCATAGGAACATGAAAGAAATATCATACTATTTGAAATCCAAGGGGTACACCCCGGCCAGGTCAAAAGGCGCTAACGTGAATAACTAAAAGGCAATTTAAAGCCCCCAAGTGGTAAATTAAGCATTTATCCAAAACTTTGAACTATGCGAGGAAGCCAGACCTGGAAGAAAGTCAGAGAGATGAGAAAATCTTGGGCAACCAGAAGACAGGCATGAATCAGGAACCTTCTTCTTGTAAAGCAACATTGCTAACAACTAAACCATCTAGGGGGGCATGAGATGGTTGTAAAAATATCAAACTGAAATAGGTCAAAAAATGTGACAAGGTCGAATAATGTGATAAAAAAAATTGCATAAGGTACATAAAATGTCATATTGCGAATACATAAGATGTCACACTGTAATGAAGAATAAAAACGCCAAAAAACGTCACAGGCATAAAAAGTCATAGTATAGTAAGGCATAAAAAGTCATTGTATAGTAAGGCAAAAAAAGTCATAGTATAGTAAGGCATAAAAAGTCATAGTATAGTAAGGCAAAAAAAGTCATAGTATAGTAAGGCAAAAAAAAAGAGAAAAAACGTCATAGTATAGTAAGGCATAAAAAGTCATAGTATAGTAAGGCAAAAAAAGTCATAGTATAGTAAGGCATAAAAATGTGAA
>NW_019522575.1:3117-3626 GCF_002814215.2 Seriola lalandi dorsalis | reverse complement strand
ACACACACACACACACACACACACACACACACACATGTTTAACTACATCTCTGTGTCTTAGGGACAGGAAGACAGGAAGTGATTGGAGGAGTTGTACTGAAGGGAAACTGTGTTACGTCACTGTTGTGCGTTGTCAGCATCGTAAGTGTCGCGGTGCTGCAGCGACGCCCCGACCGATCGTTCCAGCTGAAATCACAATATCTAGCAGAATAATCACAGAATGATTTCAGAGTTCAGAGTGAAGACGGAGTTTCTTTTGGTCGGAGATGAAATGTTCATGTTTTAAATGTGACGTAAAAAAGATCTTATTTATCTGCTGCCACTGAAAATAAAAGACCGGAGCAAAGATATGGGAATAAATAAAGGTAAATAAAAAATAAGGTGCCACTTCACAATAAGAGCATCAAGTTAATGCTTATTACTCATTAATCTGACTAATGAGTTACTATCATTTATAACTGGCAACAGGAGCTTTATTGTAACGTGTTGAAGCCATCGACATTTATTAA
>NW_019522575.1:0-2174 GCF_002814215.2 Seriola lalandi dorsalis | reverse complement strand
GGGGAGGAAGAGAAAATAAACTGGGTGAGGTGGTAGGAGAGAAGGAGGGAGGAGGAAAGGAGGAAAAGTAAGAAGGAAGTAAGGAGCTTAGGCAAGGGAGCAAGGGAAAGACAAGAAGGAAACAAAGACGAGGGAGAGAGGGATGGGAAGAGGAAGAGTGTGAGGCAGGATGAAGAGGAGGAAGACGATCTCAGCTGAACATCATCAGTCGCAGCAGACAGACTCAGACTCAGATTTAGGTTTCGATTAATTAAAGAAAAATAGGAGCATATTGTTTAGCCCCCAGGGCAGACTCATACAGTAGAGAAGCTACGCCGGAGGAGACGGGGGTGGGGTCACGTCTCCAGCCACCAACAGAGAGATATCCAATAGAGGCTGGAGGGGCCGGGAGGCGGGGGCCGGACATTTCCTCATCCAGGGATTAATGCAGCTCAATCAGACTCTGGCAGATTATGTCTGACCACAACAGACTCCACCGGGGGAAGGAGATTAACAACTATGTTCAAATAGTTTTGTTGGGTGAAAACAATCAGCTTTGTGATTAAGGGGAGAACTGAAGGCATCAAATGGCCCACAGATGTAAAAGCGATGGTTAAAGGAGATAAAGCTGCTGCGTAAATCCTCTCAAATCCATTGGTTTCAATATGTTCGGGAGGTTCGATTGTAATTGGCTTGATTTTACTAATCCAGAAGATATTAGCAGAAAGTTTCCCAAACCCAATTAAAGCATGGAAACATGTCCAGTAATCCTCACAGTGTCATGGCCACTAATCCAAGTTAAATGGATAAAATGCACAGATTAAACACCAGTACACACATTAAACATTGTGTGGAGTTAATGATAAACTGGCTGGATTTGTAATTATGTTGCTGTACTGTGACACAGTCTGTCCTGGACCGGACCTGGACCGGACCTGGACCGGACCTGGACCGGAGGGGCAGCATTCAGTATTCTTTATGTCTGAAACAACAGTTCATTTACTACGTGGCAGGGACGCAGGTTTAGGACACGACAATCCCTCCAAGACCAAGAGGACTTTTTAAAGCCGTCAACCAAATGGTTTATTAACGTATGATCTGTATTTACATTTAATTAAAAACCTGTCTCTTATACACATCTGTGAAAGTGAGCTGCAGCCTGAGCCTGTTTATTCCAGATGTTCTGACATGAACTGCACCTCTGTCTCCGGGGGTCTCCCGGTGTTGAGGTCCCTGTGGGGTGGAGGTCCGGGCCGGGTGATGAGTGACACCCTGAATGTGCATTCCACTTGATTTGCTCAGTGCTTCAGTTCACTGATGGTACTCCTTTCATCCTATTAGCTCCAAATTCCTATAACTGGGTCTCTAAATGCATGGGCCCCCATATCAGGGCCGGCCCCTGCTGGGAGGGCATATGGGCTGCTTTGTTGGCAGGAAGGGAGTGTGTGTGCAGGGTCCACCAATCACTGCCCTCGCCTGGGGAGTTAAACAAATTGATTGGCAGGCTAGTGGCGGCCAGTTCCAGACACTGTGGTCCCTATTCATCTCAATAGAGTTCAGAGAGCTGTGCGGTGAACCAGCTGAAAGGCCCGAGGCGCAGAGAGAGGACGTACGGGGGATCGGCCCATTCTTCCTACGTATACTTCCACATTTTGTTACGACACACAACAGAGCCTCAAATCCTCCAGTTTACTCCCAGTTCAGAGGAATTTAACTGTGAAGCTCAGCAGGGAGGAGGAGACCTGAGCTCAGGAAGTGTTTTACTCTTTATTCTAACCTTTATTTAAACAGGCAGCAGAAACATGGATATCTCATCCTGCTTCGTCAGCAACTGTTTTGTAACTCACATGCACATTGTTGTGTTGGCAGACGCACAATATAAGATGCTCTAGATAAGATAGTTCTTGTATTAGTCCCACATGGAGGAAATTACATCGTCACGGCAGCAAAGAGACAGGACAAGAAAAATACCAGTAACAAAAACTTAAAGATAAATAATAGGTAATAATATAATATGTACAATTAGATTATATAAAAATAATAGCAGTACATGAGCGATATTGTACAGACTGATATCAGATGAAATGAATGTTCTTCTGTAAATAGGTCATTAGGTCCAATAGTTTCTTCTTCTGTGTTTTATTTGAAGTGTTGATCCATCAGAAGATATAAAAACCATCTCAGTGTAGTTTTAC
>NW_019522574.1:40156-40893 GCF_002814215.2 Seriola lalandi dorsalis | reverse complement strand
GATATTAACAAAGCAGATTATCAATATTTTCTATCTATTAGTGCTGCTGTGATTCGTCGCCATAATGGACGACAACAGATCGTTTCCCACACATTGATTTATTTGTGGCGGCCAGTCACTATAAAGCTCCATATATGTGTTTTGTATTAATCATTCAGGTCGCTCAGTCCTCTGCTCGCTCTGCTAACTGAACTGATAACTGAGGACGACTGGAAACTGAACTTTACTGCGACAAAAAGTAAAAGAACCGTAAGAACTTTATCCAAACACCGGTTCTTAATGTCTTTGGTCCTTGTAGCTGATAAATGCTCTCATGAAGTCGCTGCTGCTGCCTCAGAATTTACTCTGAATTAAGTGTTAGAGAAAATATTCAGAACTGAGTCTGGACTTATTGATCATGTCATTTAGATTTTCTGGAGGAAAATGAATCGTTTTGATTAATTGTCTGTTTGATAAAATAGTCAATAGATTAGTGGTTTGACAAAAGTCATTAGTGGGAGCCGTACTATATATTATTGTCTTCAAATGTGAATGAATGGCTCCTGAGAGACAGGCAGGTTATCAATACTTTATAAATAAAATATCTATAATGTGAGAAATGACCCAAATAAATTGTCACAAACTGAAGTTGACGGCGACGGCGTCGGGACTCACCAGGGCTCGGAGCCGAAGCCGTACCAGGCCAGCTGGAAGAGCTGAAAGCCCAGACCCAGAAGAACCGTGTTCTTGTTCCCGAT
>NW_019522574.1:38454-39794 GCF_002814215.2 Seriola lalandi dorsalis | reverse complement strand
ACATATATATTTATATATATATATATATATATATATTTTTTTTTTTTGTCATTCGAAGTTGTAAATTTTCTGTTAAACAAAATATACATCAATATACACTGGGTAATCAGGTTTATTTTGAAGAATTGAATTATGACGTTAAATTAATTTCTGCAATAAAATGAAAAAGTACTAAGTATTAAAAATATGAAACGTGATTTTATTTCCAGATTTGGCCAAAATGAAGAATTTTTACTTTTATATTTTTAATTGTGTAAGTGGTTTTTATTGAAGTTTCCCTGTGATGCTCTGACAGTGAAGTGTGTGTGTGTGTGTGTGTGTGTGTGTGTGTGTGTGTGTGTTTTTATTCTGACATTTTTTTTTTTTTAAATAAATGCTGTTGTTGAAAATTTGTTTTCTTCATATTGTCTGATTTTAAATTCCTTCACATTTACCTTCAAGTGAAAACTCTATTTTTTATTTACATAAATATTTATATCATATATCAAATAACCACTTTATATATATTTTCATTATATTATATAAAAATATAATTTTTTGAATCTAAATTATATTTAAAAAGTATATATTATTTAATATAAAAATATATTAATTTTTAAAAATCTAAATTATATAAAAAAGTATAAAACATTCTTATTAGAGATTGACGTTTAAATCAGCAAAACAAATAAGGACAGAACTTAACATGTCACCAGCTTCCTAGGTAAATGATATGGTGCATTCATGTCCTGTGGGAGTAAGAGTTACATTCTGAATTTAACCCGTTTTAATCCGAAAATACTTCAAACAGTCAAAACAATATTTGAAAATGTAATTTCTGCTACAGCAGTGATTCATTTCTCTATTCTCCCTCTAAACCAAGGAACCGTGTCTGAACCCAGACGTCTCAAGAAGAGTTGATTCGATCAGTGTTTTCAAATGAGAAATGAGCTGGAGTTTAGAAAAGGGTTAAACACACAGCATGAAACCACTTCCTGGACTGAGTCAAAGCCTGATGCCCCTCCCTCTTCTTCCTGCTCTCAAACACAGCCAGCTCCACTCTGTTCATGTGTTTCCTTGTTCCCTCCCTTCAGATCTACAGTTTGAAGATGGGTGGAACCAACATGTGGTGAAGTGCGAGAGCTGACAGGCCCCGTTCACTGCAGAGACACATGTTGTTGAGATCAGAGCTCAAACTAGTTTCAGTTCTGAGGAAGTGAAACTCAGACACTCGTTGTCACCGAGAGCTGAAATGGCGCAGAAAGGAGATCAGCTGGACCGGGAGACCTTCTCTTGTTCCATCTGTCTGGATCTACTGAAGGATCCGGTGGCTCTTCCCTGTGGACACAGCTACTGCATGA
>NW_019522574.1:33295-37485 GCF_002814215.2 Seriola lalandi dorsalis | reverse complement strand
CTGGATCCAAACACAGCAAACACAGTTCTGTTATTATCTGAGGGAAACAGAAAAGTAACATGGAGTCAACAACAGTCTTATCCTCGTCATCCAGACAGATTCACTTTATGTCCTCAGGTCCTGAGTAGAGAGAGTCTGACTGGACGTTGTTACTGGGAGGTGGAGAGGAGAGGAGGAGGAGTTTCTGTATCAGTCTCATACAAGAATATCAGCAGAGCAGGGAGGGAAAGTAGATTTGGATTCAATGACAAATCTTGGTCGTTAGATTGTGATCAAAACAGATTTTCATTTAGGTTCAACAGCATCAGAACTCCAGTCTCAGGTCCTCGGTCCTCCAGAGTAGGAGTGTACCTGGATCACACAGCAGGTGTTCTGTCCTTTTACAGCGTCTCTGAAACCATGACTCTCCTCCACAGAGTCCAGACCACATTCACTCAGCCTCTCTATGCTGGACTCAGGCTTTCCTGGTGGGATGGACACACAGCTGAGTTTTATAAGCTCAGATAGATAAAAGTCCAGATTTGTATTTCATTCCTAAAGTTATTGTGTCTCCATCATTGTTGCTAAAAGCTGGTTGTTGTGTTTGTGCGCTGCACAGAGATCACCTGTCAATCAAACATCATGGGTGGTGCTTTGAGCTCTTCTCATTTCTTGTGGTGTCGATGTAGGAGTGTCTTTAGGCCGAGCTGGAGCCATGGAGGATATCACTGCTCATGATGATGTTAGTTTGAGCTGAACTCACATTTCTCCACATGAGAACACAAACTTCTCTGAGCTCTGAGTGTTTGTTGGATGTTTGTGTTGATGTGTTTGTCTGTTGTTGTTTGGGTCTGAACAGAGAAATCACCAGACCTTTCTTTATCACAGATGTTTTGTTCTCAATGTGTAAAGACAGAAATCTAGAATTACATTTACATTCGTGTGTTTGTCAGATCAGATGTTGTTGTTGAAATCCACTCACAATAAGGTCTATGAGGTTTTATCAAAGTGTCATTATCATGATAATAATCAATGAGGAGATGAGTCATTATTTTCTTTTCCCTCTCTGAGATTCATGTGAAACAAACAAAGTGATTGTGTGGATGAAGTGAATCTGTTTATGGAATCACTCAATAAAGCCATTTTTCCTAAAGAATAAATCAAATATTTTCTTCTGTCTTCATTCCAGGATCTGACTCAAAACTGACGGAGGAAATGTGAAACTAATTTAAGAGTTCATGTTGAGAACAGAAGAACATCTGTCAGTCAGTCTCTGTCCTTTCAGCTTCCTTCACTACAACAGCTTCGTCAAAGAGAAATGAGCAGTTTTCTTTCACTTGATGCGTTTTTAAAACCAAGATTTTGTTTCTGTGCTCAGTCAATAAACAGAGTCTAGAACACAGGAAGTGAAATATGTTGAAGTCACCAACAAACGGAAAATGTGCAGATTCTGTCTGTTCATTCTATTTTCTCTATTTTCATGTTGGTGAATCACAATTCAAAAAGTCAGTAGCTTTAACCTGCGGATGTATTATTTACGATGATTTTATGACACTAATAGTGTCGGCATCGCTGCGCTCTGAAACCCATTACCTCTAATGGCTTGTGCCGCACCTGGACGCACCTGCTGTCCAGCGAGCTATCGCAGCCAATTGAAACACAGCAACCGAAATACGGCACAAAACGAAAATGGAGGAGAAACCAATCCTTTGTGTCTCTGAATACCCTGAAATATAAGCCGTCTCTTGGCGACAGATTTCTACCCAGGTATGTAAGGTGTGTTTTAAGATGTCCATGGTTGTAACAGTCTGTGGCGGGTTGTAGGTCGGCAGTATGTGTGAATGTAGTGCTAAGGCCTTCCTCTGAGCACAGGAAAGATGCTTCTTTCAGCAACTGAACACACCGGAGGCTTCCTGCAGTGCGGATGTGTCCGCTCATATACAGTCCAAGATCCCGCTACAAGTTTTGAAAACTCCGCCCATTTTTGCTCTGTCCTTCACCGGACAGCGATCTGAACCGAGCGGCGAGCGCAGCATAAGAAACGATACGGGATCTGGTTTCCCCGGTGTTTGAATTCCCCGGATTTAAACGGAGACGATGTCGGAGCAACATCAACGTCTGATTACCTGCTCTAGTTTTTTTTTGACAGTAGTTACTTGAAGTCGCTTTAAGCTTTAAGATCTGTTTTGCTGCATGATGAGCTGGTACACGCCTCACCACCTCCACAGATCGTCGACAAGTGGAGATGTGGTTTTAAGGTGAAGGTTTGAATCAATTTAAGGGTTAAGATCTAGGGATTGTGTGTGTGTGTGTGTGTGTGTGTGTGTGTGTTACCTGTCTCAGGTAGAGGAAGAAGCTGGAGTACTGTCCGGCCTCAGGCAGGTAGGAGAGGAACACTGTGACGCAGATCAGCAGCACCGTGGTGTCTTTCCCCACACGACGCAGAGACTGAACACACAACACCAGCAGCTGTCAGCGCAATCTACCCATATGACTGTCAGTCAGTCAGTCAGTCAGTCAGTCAGTCAGTCAGTCAGTCAATCAATCAATCAATCGTTTGGCAGACAGAGAACCTGGTGGGAATTCTGTCATCTTATTATTAACACACCAAACACCTGTTTTTGTTTCCTTTAAAACACCAACCTGATTCTGATTCAAAGAAAATGTAAAAGGAGTGAAAGACATTTTATCAAGATATTAATATGTTTATTTTTCTTAATATATTAACCCTCTGAGGCCCACAATAAGACTTCTGTTTTTTCATTCCTTTGTGTTTTTCCTAATAAAGCACAGATTCAGAATCAGCTCAACCTCAGCTGATTATACACGTCACTAAATAAAGACTGTACAGTGTGATAGAGGTTAACATCCCATAAAACAAACAAACAAAATCCCCAAAAATAACCTTTTCATTATTTTACAGATAAAGGTTGATAAAGAAAGAAATATAGAAATAAAACATAAAGAAAACTTCCACACAGACAGTTACACGTGTGTTTGAGTTGTTCTAGACGTGATTTTAAGTTTCTATCTTCATCTGATCACGAGTCATTCTCATTCTTTGGAGCAGCATTTATGAAAAATCAGATCCAAAGCCTCTTCTGCTCTAAACATCTGATTGGTCACATCCCTCTGTCTTATTCACAGTAAAAGGACATGTTTTAATATCTTATCTTTATATTCTACTTCTCTAGTCTTTGCTGAGGAAGTAATTCTAACTAATTTCCCCCTGGGGATCAATAAAGTATTCTGATTGTAAATGAGGGCTATTTTTCTATGAGTCCAGCCGTTTCACTGTTGACGACAGATTTAAAATATGCAGTGTTGGTATAATGTTGTTTTCTCCTTTGACTTACTGTGTGACAGAGAGCTGGTTAAAAACAAACTATATGCGACCTCTGACCTCGTGCTGTCACACTGTCGTGTTTCAGCCTCTGAACTCACAGCGAAGGGGTCGGCCTGCTCCCAGGAGATGGGGAAGCCCCAGGACGTCAGCCTCATCTTGTCCGGCAGAGACTCGGGGACGACGAAGAACACGAAGGCGATGTCGGCCACCGCGATCACCGTGGCGACCAGGACCACCAGGCTGTCGTCGTAGCGGGTCGACAGGTAGGCTCCGATGGCCGGGCTCGTCACCAAGCTGGCCGCAAAGGTCGCCGACACCTGAGGAGACACAGAACACACGGAGTGAGAGGAGGAGAGAGTGTGGGACCAGAACCATGTGGAGGAACCGGACCTGGAGACTCGCAGGGAGGAAGGCGAGGAAAATGTCTGTGGCTGTAATGTGTTTGGGGGGGGGGGGGGCTACAAGCTGTGGACTGTGGCTCACATCATGACTCGTTTCAGAAAGACAAGAACACCAATTCTCATGTTTTCCACATGTGCCGGTTCACTGCAGAGCTTTTTCTAAGAAGTGCGACACATTCATTATTGAGCTGACACTTCACTGAGACACAACAAAGGTTCTTACTAATAAAGTAAATTAATGCAAAATATAAGACACACACACACACACACACACACACTCTAGAAAGTCGTCATACCATGTGAAAATCTTAACCTTTTGCCAGATTACACCCTGGAAATCTAAATTAAAACTTTTTGAGCTGTATATTCACATTATAACCCTCATAATCAAAGTGAAAATAACATCTTCAAAATTCTGGACAAGGTATTAAAAACTTTTCTAACCCCGATATCCTAGTTTTGCA
>NW_019522574.1:16348-33216 GCF_002814215.2 Seriola lalandi dorsalis | reverse complement strand
TTTTTAAATATGTTTTGATTTCAACTCATACTCGTTTCGAATGGGTATGATGATTTTTTATATTACATATATAAAAGATGCGACAGTTAAAAAAAATATGCAAGAATATTTTCCATAGACATATAATTCTCTACTTCCGAATCTAAAACTTTAAGCCGTAAACTCGTTTGTAGGTAGAAGTGCTGACTGATGAATCGGATTTTAATTGTCATGACGATATGAACATGTGCAATAAAAGCATCACAAAAGACTTAAAGACTGATTTAAATTTGCATGCGCCAGACAGTTACACTGTGTTCTCAAGGTGCAGCACCTGAGCCAAATGAACCAGAACTTCACTTCATACAAAACTGCTGGTAAAAGTGTGTGTGTGTGTGTGTGTGTGTGTGTGTGTGTGTGATGATTCTGAAACTGAGACTGAAACTGTGACACAAACTGCCACCATCTCATGTCGTGACAGAAAACAGGACTTCAGTTTTAAACCGGTGTTTAACCATCAGACGGGTGAAAATCAGACGAGGGGAAACACCGAGCAAACACCCACAGCAGGAGGTCAGAGCTCAGAAAGCTTGTGTGTGTAAATATGTGATATATGAACATGTATGTATTGTATTTCTTTGTTCCCTCTCGTCTCTGAGCCTCAACATGAACCACAGACGACTCAGAGCTTCCTGACCGGCCCGTGACACCGACTCTCTGCTCATCTATAATGGCAGGAAACAACAAGAGCCAGCTCTGTGAGCACAGAGCAGCACCTCCATTATACACACACACAATACACTATTACTGTAAGTACATGGTGTGCAGTGCTGCTCCATTATGTCCACATAATTACTGAGCATTTAGTCAGGAATCAGAGCTGGGAGGCTTCAACTCCAGCTCTGATTCTGTAGCTTCAGAACCTGGGAGGATGTGGTCTCTTTGGTTTCGGTGTCGCTCTGAGACAAAGCGGCAGTCCCCTCCGACAGAACCGGTTGAGTGATCAGAGCCCGTATTCACAAAACAACTTAAGGCTACAAGAAGCTGAACTTGCTGATTGAGGAGAAACTCCGTCCTGACTTTAGGACTCCTAGAGTAATTCACAAAGTCACTTAGCGCTAAAAGCAGCTCCCAAGTCTGGGAGAAGTTAGAAGTCGAGGCGAGGACTCCTAACTCACTAAGACCAAATCACAAAGAATCGTTAAAGGTTTTGGAAACTTTGAATTAGCTAATAGATTAGCTCAGGTATTTAGCTTCTTCATTTAGCCTCTCCGTGACACTCTGGGCCTTAAGTGCTGGAAAAACCAGCGTCGTGGAGAGGCTAACAGGAGAAGCTAAATGATCAAGCTAATCAATAAGCTAATAGGAAAAGCAGCTGGAAAAAGATGGATTAATCGTTCATTTATAAATTCCTGTTTTTAATGTCTGTTAAAATATGAATTGAAGGAAATGCGTCATTACTTTTTCTGTGACGTCTCTGCTCCTCCACACTACTTTTGTAAACATCACCTAATCCGATGTTGCGCATGTGTTTTCACCGGCACAGACGGTCTTTCATCAACCAATCGCTGTGGTTCTTGTAAACGAGCTCGTCCATGAAACTCATTTAAAGCAACAGAGTCGAACTCTCAGCTCTGCGCTTTTAATTTTTCCTCAGTAACAGTTGGTCTCAGCAGCTTTGTGAAGAGGATTCAGGAGGAAACTTTAACTTAGTCACTTTCAGCGAGACTTAGGAGAACTCTTCACGGTCAGATAAATGCTTCGTGAACACGGCAGCTGACGTGCAGTATGACGCTGTGGTTACCAGGCCGTAGGCGGTGCTCCTCTCGTGTTCCTCTGTGATGTCGGCGACGTAGGCGAAGATCACCGAGAAGGTCACGGCGAAGATCCCTGAGACTGAGATCAGAGCGAAATACCACCTGCACAGACAGACAGACAGGAAACACCAAATCAGATCATTCACACTGTAACACAGGGAAACGTTTCTTTCAAAGCAAACAGCCTTTTCACGCCGTCTTCTGACATATGGGCTCAACATAACCTTGAAAATGAAAACTCCAGCTGCTGGGACACAGTGTGGTGTCTGCATTTACACTGTTGTATTATGTTGCCACGGTGAGACGCTTGGAGAGCAGGTAAAGTTACAGGTACAGGAAGTGCTCAAATGCTTACTAGTTTCCAGGTTTTAAGATGGCCAGAAGTGTTTCTACAGAACATTATGATGTCACAGTGAAGTTGACCTTCAACCTTTTGGATATAAAATGTCATCACTTCATCATTTTATCCTATTAGACAATTGTGTTAAAGTGTGTCATGATTAGTGAATGAATTCTTGACTTATGGCCAAAAATGTGTTTTGTGTGGTCACAGTGACCTTTGACCTTTGACCACCAAATTCTAATCAGTTCATCTTTAAGTCCAAGTGAATGTTTGTGCCAAATTTGAAGAAGTTCCCTCAAGGTGCTCCTGCGAGATCTTCGGGTACAGACTGGTCATCAGGAGAAGCGTGGTGCTCCTGTCGCTTTAAAGCTGCATTAGGTAAAATGTCAAAATAAAAGTCCAGAGTTCCTGCAGTGTCTGATTCACACTCGTGTTTTGTTGCAGTGGTCCAGAACTTTCTTTCGACCTTTAGAACTGAACTGAGGGTTTGTGAAACATGAAGCATAAACCATGTGACTGATCTCAGGCTCGGCATCAGCTGATCTCAGTCTGCAGCCTGAGGTGAGACAGCTTCATCTTAAACTGGAGCTACTTTCACTGTGAACGAAGACGCTGCAGTGAAAACATGTTTCCCGTCTGATGAGAGCAAAGCTGATCTGGATAACGTGTCTTTGTGTGTTCGGGGTTAACATGTTTGCTGCCAGACAGGCTGTTCTCAGCGAGCACGCTCACATGAACATCATGTGACTGGTCAGACTCCAGCAGAGTGAACCAGGCTGCTGCAGACCTGCAGCTCACCATTAGCCTCATATTTGATTTGTTCTGTTCTCTAAGAAACAAGAGACCCAGAGTCCACAGTGATGCCTTCAAGAGTCTCTTTTTGTCTGATCAACCTATTCAGTTTACTGTGACAGGAAATAGAGGAGAGCAGTTTACGATCAATCATTAACTGAACGGCTGTCCAGTAATTTTGTGTCCATTGTTTAATCATCGCAGCTCTACTGGTGTCACACATGCCTCTGTTTGGATTCACTCCTCTTCACTTCACTACATACAACCGTCATGTGCATTAGTTCCTACTGTTTGTACTGGCAACTGAACGCCACATCACACAGACTCAAACACACACTCACTCACCAGGGGCTGATCCTCATGAAGGGGATGGGGGCACAGGTGAAGAAGACCGTCATGAGGAGGAAGGACTTCCTGCCCCAGATGTCTGACAGCGCACCAATCAGAGGAGCTGACAGGAAGGACAGGAAACCCTGCACAGGTCCAGACACAGAGAGACGTCAGTGAGAAAGAGGGTGGGAAACCCAAACCCGGTTCTAGGCTAGAACCGGGTTCCTCTGGACAAATAAAGGTTCATGTGTTTGTCACCAGAACAATAATTTTAACATATGTTTGTGAATCATATCTTTTTATTTAGTAAATACACCAACATGTGTGACAGCAGCTCTCTGTCACTTTATTTCCTTTCATGAGGTTTTACATCCTGTCACCACCTGTTCCTCTTTTATCATCCGTGAAATGTTTGGCGTCATTTTGTCCTCCTCTGTTTAAATCACTGTTCATTTCCTGTTGTTGTCTTTTATTTTGAAGTGTGCGTCGATGCTGTGACAGAGGTCTCACCTTCACTCCGTGAACCAGGCCGTTGATCAGGAAGGTGTGCTGAGGAAACGTCTCATGGAGGACCTGAAACCACAACAACAGAAGACGAAGAAGATGGTGACTAAAAATACAAACGCGTATGTACCGCTTTAAATAACACACACACACGTGACACACACTGTGCTTCTTTCGCTCATGAGACGCAGACTGTGATACAGCAGCACCCAGACCTGCAGAGTCCGGCTGCTGAAGGACAAACGGACGAGGACAGATCGGGACAGACTGTCCTCTGACTGAGGCTCCACGCTGCAGGAGACACACTGAGCCACACAGGTGAGACACTGAGCCACACAGGTGAGACACATGCACGTCTGCTTAGTGATCCAGGTCAGATGTTTTACACGGGTCTCAGTTTCATCTGTGTCCAGTACAGAGACTGGTCCAAGACGGGAATGTCAATGATTGATAGATTATCGATTAACTGTCGTTTATAAATTAATTTGTTTAAAAATATATAAAGCTGGGGCGGTGGGAGGGCAAGGGGCTGGATATAACATGAGCATTTCAAGTTTATGTTTTTTCTGTAATGTGCTGCGATGACTCCCAAAAACCAATAAAATATATTCACACAAAAAAAAAAAAAAAAATCAACCAACAACTGGGGCTGGATTGAAAATAATAATTTTAAAAAATTGATTGTCGGATCAAAATCGATTTTCATTTGAATAATCGGATATTAATTCATTAAATCCAGATACTGATATTTTAATATTTGCCTTTTACAGTCTCCTGTGGACGTGTGAAGCAACAGTCTCCTGCTGTATTCAGACTCACATTACAACCATGATGAGCAGTGGTGCATGTTTATGACCTTCTGCAGGTACAATGAAGCTTCAACAGTTATTTATTCACTGCGATTAACTGTTCTGAGTGACACGTGGAAAACATGGAACAGCAAAAATCTATTGCTTTTTATTATTTGCAACTTTATTGTCAGCTGTTTTGTCCATGCTGGGATCCCGTACAAATGAGGACTCAGTGAGTCCAGTGATCCGATTGGTCGGTAGTCGGGCAGGTTTTGATCTGACCCTCCGATAACCCACTGATCTGGCTTCATGGTTCAGGCCTGACACACTCAGCTGGTGATGTGTGTTGATGTTGATGTGGATGAGGTGTGTGTGTGTGTGTGTGTGTGTGTGTGTGTGTGTGTTTACTCACTTTCAGCATGGGCGTGGTCAGCAGCCCCCAGGCGAAGAACTCCAGGAAGATCACCACCACCGCGTGACTCACTCTGGCTCGGCCTCGGACGGGCTGCGGCGGGAAAAGAGCCAGAAACATTAACTATTCATCTGTGGGAATTAACTCACTTCCTGTAGCTTCTGATAAAAGGAAAGACTTCTACTGCTCTCCACCATTACACCTCCTACCAGCAGTCTGTCCATACAGCTACATCAGGGATCTGACCTCTGACCTCTCCGCTGTTTTCTATCACTGTTCTCATTTCAAGATTCAATGGATAAGGGAGTCAGAAAAGCAACAAGAAGCCAGAAGAAGCTGTAGTCATGGATACACAGCTACAGAATGTGCACATATATACATATATATATATACACAGTCTGTAAATGCACCAGTTATAAGTTACTGAATATAAGATTAAAATGACAAAGTTATGAAGATCATGTATAAGCATGCAGAGCAATAATAAATGAAGAAAGGCCCTTAATACAACATTGATGTATCACGCACTCTTTTAAAACTTGAGTTATAAAAAATCTCAAATTGCTGATAAAGTTTATTCTGGGTTTTCTGAACAAAGTCCAGAAACCAGGATGTTGGGTCTGTTTTCTGTTTCTGATACAGACACAGGAAGTCAACAAGGCTTCAACCTCAAGTTACACTATTTAAAAACACAATCACATGGTCAGGTGGTGTAGGTCTGTGTCTGAAATCACCCTCGAGTTACTGTGTAGACCACCACATCTCCTGCACACCTTTTCATTTTAGTGTAGAAAAAAAAAAAAATACACAAACACACACATGAGCAGACAAAATTTAAAAAACTAAATTCTTCCGGCGCAATTTTATCTGCTAAAACGGTGACCTGCAATTGCTGATTACCTTAACTATTGGTTAATCTACAGATTTTCTCAGTTAATCGATCAGTCATTTTTAGTTTTCTCTATAAAATGCATGTATTTATTTATTTATTTACAAGGATAGCCCCTTGAGATGTCCCATCTCATTTTCGAGGGCTTCCTTACAGATGATACAAAACTAAACACAAAAACGACATCATAGTAGGAAATCATAATAAAGGTAAATACAACACAAGACTATACAAGACAATTAGACGCAGAGACAACCACACTCATACACTGCTCCCATAGTCACTCCCCTTCCAGCCCATACCATAATCAGAAACAATCAGTGAACCATCTGCGAAAATACAACTGCAAGGTGACAAGAATGCACATACATATAATAAACAGCATAAGGGAGAAATATTATAGTATAAAATATTAATATATAGTATAAAATATTAAAAAATAAAAATGCACATCATGGTTTCCCACATCCTGAGGTAACATATTTCTTAAACTCATTTTATAGACTTCCTTTTATGTGATGTCGTCTTTTTATTGTCTCCATACCGACCTTTTATAGCTTTTACTGTGTTTTCGTGCGACATCCGCTCCCTCCAATTGTTCTTATTTTTATTGAGGCATTTTGTTTGTCCTGCCTCTGTAACTCGACCATATCTCTGTCCAGCTTTTGACCATCATTGCTTGTGATTCGTTTGTCAAAGCACTTTGTAAACTCTGTTTTTAAATGTGCTATATAAATAAAGTTATTATTACTATTGTAATATATAGTTTTCAGATATTCAGTTTATTATGACAAATGCATTAAGTCTTAACGACGGGTTGAGAGAAGCTGGAAAGACAATTAATCAATTATCAAAATAGCTGCTGATTATTTTCTTGGAGAACTACTAATGACTGAGTGACTAACTTTCAGTTATATTCATTTTTATTAATTATTCTTTATTATATAGACAAAGTGATTAATCGAATAATCAACTGTCAGATTAATCAATTATGAAAATAGTGATTAGTTGCAGCACTAATTCACAGTCATCAGTGACACTACACGTGAAATTAATGTGGTGTAGCTTCACTACATTGAACTGAACAGGGAGCAGAGACCAGGTCATTCCTACATGTTGTGTTGAGACTCTGAAACAGACCCTGACTTTATTTTATCTGTCACTTTCACAATAAGTCACATTAGAGCTGAGCAGTGCTGTACAGTAAGATTCACCTGTGTTACCTACTGATTAGTCTCTAACAGTAATCAGCTGGGTGAAGTCAGTGCTCGTCTCCCTTGCACAGAGAGCTGCAAACCGATCTCAGTTCAGAAATCTGTCAAATTAACGTGAAGTCAAAATGACGTCACTTTGGAGCTGAGATCATCATTCATCTGGAACAATTTCACAGCTTCTGAGTTAGTTATCACATAAACACAAAAAGTATTCTCTAATCTCTTAGATTAGATTAGTTTTGTATTATCGTTTATTTATGTAAACTGAATATCAGTTGGACAAAACAAGATACCTGAAGACGTCAGCTGGGACTCTGGGAACTTGATTAAAAAGAAAAATGATAAATAATCGACTGAAAATAATAAGACTCTTTGGATGTGAGGCTGAACCAACAAACAGTCCAGTGGAATGTTTTGTTTGGACAACACCTGGATTAATGATATGACTCTTTCCGCACATATGTTGCCTTCTCTGAAAGTCATACCCCATATTAATTACTTTACAAGCTAAAGTTTTACAGTAGAAGCCTTACAGGTAGCACAGAACTGCACTGTTTTAAAGATAACACACAAATTTATACAGTCAACACTGATCCATCCTGCTGTTGTGTTTGCCTTTGTCAACAAACACAGCAGCCTTTAATTAACTATCTGTTGATTATTAACTTTTACCTTAAGAAAGAACTAGTTAACTACATTTCTACTCTACTACATCCATTTGACAACTTGTTACATGTTGTTTTAACAAATTAGGATTTCTGGCATATGAAAAGCTGATAAAATATGATACTTTTCTATACATTTATGTTTACATATAATTTACTGGACCGGAAAAAGTTAGTCAATTAACTGGAAACTATTCTTATAATTGTAAAAGTAATTTATATCGTTCCTCTATATAAATAAAAGCCCAATTTGATGCTTCCAGCTTCTGACACGTTAGGCTATGCTGCTTTTCCTTTAACTGATTTGAATAATTAAGGTCCAGTCTGTTGACTGGAAGCTGTCACTTTGAGCTCGGGAGAAATTCATGAGATTTTCTCAATATTCTGAACTATTACAAATCAATTAATGTATTGATCAATGGAGAAAACAATCAGCAGATTCATCCATAATGAAAATGATCATTGGTTGCAGTTCTGTACAACATAATTAGCTCCACCAGTAAAAATGATGCTGTTACTTTCATGCATGAGTAATGATGAACTGATGATGTAATGAACAACAGTGTAACAGTCACAGGAGACATTTTTCAGCACTTTTGGTAATTTACGTACATTTTCCTGATTCTATTTACATACTCTTATTTACATAACATTTTCAATGCAGGACTCGTACTCGTAATGAAGTACTTATACAGTGTAGTGTTAGTACTTTTATTTTGGTACTTCTTCCACCACTAACAAAGTATCTCCAGGTAACATCTCAATACTAAACTTCCAATACCTGAACAGAGAGTGACAGCTAATGTTTGACCCCGTGAAACTAACCGTTAATTGTTATTGTTTACCTAAAGTAAACTTGACCTAACTAGCTTACGAAAGAACTAGTTAGCTGGTTTAAGTTTAGTAAAACGGAAGTGTTGCCTCACAGTCTAGCTAACCCTGTGAATTAGCTCCTAGCGTTAATTTACGGCTAACGACGCCAAACAAATTACCGTAGCATCTCTAATGTGTTACGACTGTGTGTTGCTGACGGTCCAGGGGCTGCTAGCTGTTTATGTTTCTTTTTAAATGGACGTTTCCGTGCCGACCAGCATTAGCCGACCGTGCTAACCGAGCCAGCTAGCGCACCGCTTACCGAGCTCCGGACCAACATGATGTCGTTGGCCTCGGTCGCTGTTTTCTCCCGGTTCATCTCACATCTTGCCGTAACGATGCTCACATCAAGTCCGCGTTGCCCGGCATCCTCCTGAGGGTTCTCCGTCTCTTCCAGGGTGTCCCGCTGCGTGGATTGTGACTACGTTTCTGCTGCGCTATCATGGACTTCGACTACAGTGGGCTCACAACCGGAGCGGTAAACTGTGGCGGGGGCTCGGCTTTCGTTTTTACCTAAATTCCTCAGCTCTGATTGTAATTTAACAATTTGTCGCGTTGTTTTATTCATCACAGTCTCCCGGGTGGGCGGCGGTTACCTCGCGTTCGTCAAATATAGTTTAAAAGAGACAACACCGCCCCAATGGGTCGTTCCTCTTCTCAAATCGAACGCGTTTTCCCCCGGCGCGTGGTGCTAGCAGTTCCCAGATCAGCTTATAGTCGTGTTCGAATCTCCATTACTCAGTTCATAGCTAAAAGATCTGACTCTGGATCAGCACAGACGTTAATAGTAACTCATTATCTTTGTATCCAGTAAGTAGCGCGCCGCCTGCTGAGCCGCTGTCCGCACTACAATGCAGTGAGTGTTTTATTAACTTATCGTTGTGTGCAACGCGCGGTGTCATTATGTTTAATGTCTCAGCGCACAGCAAAGACCAAATACTGTTCGTATTTTAACGGTTGCGCTGTCACGGCTCCGCCTGTGAGAAAAACAGGTCAACAGACAGTCTCGGTATTTGGCAGGAAGAGCCAGCGGCAAACCGCGCTGCCAACACTCTGCTGGAACACTATTTAGCAAGAGGGAGAAAGGCGGGACTCGGCGGTGCAAGAATTTTTGGCTTCAATGCAAACCTGCACAACAACCAGCGTCAAGACAGCTAGCGTAATACATCGCACATCCGGCCAGCGTTTTTCAAAATAAAAGCGTGTTCACAAGTTCTGACACAACTGGCAGGATGTTTTCAGATTTGACGGATTGAAGATTATGTATGAATATAACAGTTTCTTTTAAATTCTGTGTAAATGTGACTTCGCCTTGAACACTTTTTTTTCAAGCAACCGAATTTTAGTTACCAGATGGGTATCCTGTTTTCCCTAAAGTAAATATAAAAGCTGCTGCCTGCTACTATATTTTTGTTATCCTGATTGTCCAAGTCTGCTATGTTGCTTATGTATACATGCATGTCGGCCTGTCTGAGCTTTCATCAACTTTTAACTGTTAAAGGGTTTTTTGGGGAATGTGTCCTTGTCCGCTTTGGGGTCTAAGAGCAGAGGGTGTTGTACAGATGTTAAACCCCTTGAGACAAATGTGTGATTTGTGAGATTTGGCTACATAAATAAAATCTAATTTGACTAGTAATAACTGTATACAAGTATCTGTTAATCTGCCAGTGATTTTCTAGATCAATCAATAATATTGTTTGTTCTTTAAAATTTCAGAAAATAATAAAATTCCAAGTCCAAGACAAATGATTTTGAAATGCCAATCAAAAACACAAAGATCTTGTTGCATAAGAAAATATGTGCAGCAAATCGTCACAATTTGAAGTTTGGACAAGCTATTGTGCAACTTGAAAAATAGCTCAAACAATTACTTGATTAATGCAATAGTTTTAGATACGTTTTGCGATAAGTGACTAATGGATAACTAACTTGTTTTTAGATATACAGACAGATACAGTGAAGTAAATGAAACGCAACAAACAAGATGGAAAACAAATAAACCAAAATGAAAACCAACAACAATCTTCACTTTGTCCAAACTTCAATTTAACCAGAAAAACCTCAGTAAAATTAAAAAAGATTTTTTTAAGTGTCCTGGCCACGATAGGCAGAAATAAGAACTTAGTTACAGGAAAACCATATAAGATAGATAGGTAACAAACAAACACAAATCAGAATCATAAATAAATACAAAAGAAATTTGAAAAAAAAACGCATTGCATCAAAATTCGCGCTTTTATTTTGAAGCCTCCGCCGCCTCGTTTCCGCCCGCCCTCCATCTTGGCGCAGTTAACTTGACGCAGTGGAGAACCAAACGGAGGCAGAGCGGATCAATTTGGAGCCACGGCGGTTGATCGGGATTATGCGGCGACACTGATTGCTGTATCGGTAAGAAACTGCGGCCTCTCGCACCGTCGACCGAGCCGTTTACCGGGCTGTTTGTCCGCTTCGACGTTTTACCGCAAAGCAGCTAGTTTAGCGCCAGTGTTTTTCTGCTAACAGACCTCCCCTTTCCCTTTGTTCGCTTGCGCCTTTTTTTTTTTTTTTTTTTTGCACCGATGCGGGTTTTGTAAATACTGGCGCAACATGGCCGCCGTCTGGGGGCCGTTAACCAATTACCTGTGCGCATATTTTAAAAATGTAACAGAGTAACCAGCGGGGCGGGTAGTACGGTGGTCAGTTAGTGAGGAGGGTAAACTGTGACCTCTGGCTGGTTATCTTCATCATCATCATCATCTTCATCATCATCATCATCAGCCACAACAACCAGCAACTCTTCACCACAACTGTTGTGTTAAGTGGAAACACATGAATCAAACCCTGCTCGTTTTAATGTGACCTGCAGACTTTAAAGTGATGTCCACTCACAAACACGTACTGTGCAGTGTGTGTGTGTGTGTGTGTGTGTGCGTGCACGCGCATTATTAGTCTGTAAATACAAGAACAATGTGGGGGGGAAGAAATGCAGAGAATGCAGGACACAGGAAGAAACGCTGAGCTGACAGAGCTCTGTGTTGTGTTTGGGTTTAGGATGCAGAGTTTTCTGTCTGTCTGCTGTCAGGTAAACTCAGGTGAGCTCACTGCAGTTTGGTCAGGTGTTGATGTGTTTAGTGAAGTCAGGAGAGCTGTACGTCTCAAACTGCTGAAAGAGCTCTGACTGTAGTTTCCTCAAAGACGGAAAGGCCTTTGAAGTTATTAGAAAGTCTTAACTTTCATGTCCTGAAGTCTGTGTAGCCACTCGAGCTACTTACAGAATGTGTTTGTGTGGAAAATCCCCAGCGCTGCTGTTCACAACCTCTGATTTGATGTGAAACATATATGCAGATCTTAGACACATTAGTTCTTTTTAATTGATCATTCCATCCATCAATCCATCAATCCCTATTCTACGGTGGCTGACAAGGGCAAACACACCGCGACGGTCCAAAACACTTTGCATTAGGAGAAACGTGCCGCAAATTCAGAAGCGATGCAGATTCCAAAACACATGGAAATACAAAACAAATACAAGAACGGAAACAACGAGCTGCAGGAAATAAAAACAAAAACATGAACAACAAACACAAATACAGAAACGATGCAACAACAAAAACACAGAACAAGTGCAACAGAAAAGATGCTGCAGATCCAGACAACAGAACAGCTCCAGGCCTCTAGGGGGAGCTCTCAGTGGAACACCCATAGACTGGATATAAGCTAACGCTAACGCTTGCCACGTTATCTGTCGCTCTTTTATAACATTGTTAAAACTACAGCCAAATGTAAAAAAAAGAACGCAAACCTTTTTATGTTGCCTCTTCTTTCTCCTCACACTCGCTCTCGTTTGGTCCAGGGTCAAAGGTCAGGTCTTGGTCTGGCCGCTTAGGTTGAAGCTAAAGCTAATGCTCAAGTTGTTTCACTTAGAGCTCCCCCTAGAGGCCTGGAGCTCTTCCGCTGTGTCGTCTGGATCTGCAGCGTTTTTTCTGTTGCATTTGTTTTGTGTGTTATTGTTGTTGCATCGTTTCTGTATTTGCAGCATGTTTGAAGTTCATGTTTTTCTTTTAACTTCCTGCAGCATGTTTTTTCATTTGCAACATGTTTCTGTTCTTGTATTTGTTTTTGAATCTGCATCGTTTATGAATTTGCAGCTCTTTTCTCTTTGTGGCAGAGTTTTGGCCTTTGCAGCAGGTTTGCCCTTGTCAGCCACCGTACTGTTCAGATGCAGGTCGAGCTTAATGATTAAATAATTGTATTATTAGGAATTTTTGTTTCAAGTAGCAGGGAAGTGCAAAAAACAAAAAATCGTAGTTACTGGATGCAACTTCAGTTCTGTGAAGGAGTTTACCAATCGTGAAGCCTGTCAGAGGGCGGAGCAGGTACCAAACAATGTGGTGTGAAGGTGAGTCAATTCATGCACTTTGTTTTTACCTGCTGCATGAAGAGTATTTTTAAAAGATATTTGTCGTACTTTGACTCGTATGCAAGGACGTAGGTTTGCATATGGACGGTAGGGACTTGTCCCTTGATGAGGAAACAGGCTCATCTTCAGGGTTTAAGATGATAGTGTGATTAAATATATGCTATATTTATGCTATATATACCTATTCAGATCTTAACTTGTAAGTTATTATAACACAAGAAAGTTTTAGTCTTTGATCTGTTGCTGTTAGATTTATTTAAATATAAGGACTAAATATAAAAGTCAATTTACTCCAAAAGTTTTAAAGCGACGTGAGAAACATAGTTCAGATTAGAGTTGAATCAATCAGTCAAATAATTAGTCAACGACTTTGATTTTGGAGTTAATGATGTTGTTTTCAAGTATCTCTCAAACAGTGTCTGAGCAGAAACATGCTGCTTCTCTGTTGAACTCAAGATGTTTGACTGAACAAACCAACACATTTCATCATTTGATTCATATTTTTTGCGATTAATTAAATGATTAGTCAACTAATCATTTCAGCTGCAGGCCTGGATATTTAATCGACTTTCTGTTTCCTGTCTGTGGATCACCTGGTTTCGGCTCCTCGTGACACTTTTTGATTTTGGCTGCCTCAGGGTTTGAAGCAGCTCTGCTAAGACTCAGATCCAGGACGGATCCGGCCCAGCGTCGGCGTGCTGTAGGAAACACTCAGACACAGTTATGTTCTTTTATTGGGTGTGATTAAGGCTGTACGATATGCGAAGTGGGAATTATTGTTTTTTTCATTTAATTTTCACTGGAAAAAAAATATAAAAGTGACGATGATGTGATTGTTGTTGTTCTTGTACCGAACAAACATGTTTCCTCTACGTCAGGAGAATATGATCTGTAGGCCGGGGCGTCTCTGTAGCACCACAACACTGATGCTGCTAACACTGCACAACGATGTTGAGACACATTTTACCTGCATCAAAAGAATTGCAGCTCCTGCGATTTGGATGTTGCACTTGGAAATATTGCGATTTTCAATGAATCGTTCAGCCCTAGGTGTGATGATGATGATGATGATGCTGAGAGGAGCAGATCTTCCTCCTCCTTCCTCGGTCTGGTTGAACCCGGCCTGATCGTGGTGTAGTGTTACTGCAGCATGTTGTGATCAGCAGCAGCAGCAGGTCTGTGTGTGTGTGTGTGTGTGTGTGTGTGTGTGGTTTGTGTTGCAGTTGTGGTGGTTGTTGTTGTGCAGCTCTGCAGAACTCATCTGTGTTTATCTGTTGTTTTATCAGAACGAAGCTGTAAACATGGGGAGTGAGTTTCGGAGGGAATCATCCTGTTGACATGGTTTCAGTGCCGCTGTGTGTCTGTGCTGCTGTTGTTGTGTCTGTGACCTTGTAAGACAGAAATATTTCTCTGGTTATCAGGGGATTTTCCCTCTGCTGCTGCTGCTGCTGCTGGATTAAAGTTTATCCTGATTTTTACTGACAGTTTGGTTTTTGTCTTCAGACAGTAAATCAGTGAGAACACAGTTATTATTCACACGCTGCGTTCAGTGACCTTTTAATGTGGAAATATCTGTTCTTATGGATTCTATTGAGCTTCAAAGAGACGAGGCCACAAACAAGGAATTTACATCAAGTTCATGATAAGAAATAAACTCATACAGTGATATTCAGAATACAGGGACAGGAAAACAGCTGATTGATTCTGTCCTTGTTGTCAGCCGTGAATTGATTAATCAGAAAATTGTTAATTAATTTAAAACCATTTTGTATGCAAAATGTCCCTGTTTGTCGACGTGTGGAAACAAACTGAACAAAACATTTTTCATTCTTCTTCTTTAACATATGATAGTTATTTTTCTTTTATTATCTTCCTATAATTCTTTTATTAATTGTATCTTAGCAGATTAATAATAATGAAATGATTAAAATCCAGGGCGGCACCAATTATTTTCATTATGGATTAATCTGCTGATTCTTTTTTAATTAATCGTTTGAACAATAAAATAATCATAGAAGAAGATTCAGAGAATAATCACGAGTCTCGTAACTGAGCTCTGACTTCATGTTGAGGCTCTGGCTCAAGACCTGTAGACATGTTCAGTATGTCCAAGTCACATTAATTGATTGTTATGTAATTGATATTATAGCATTTATTATATTATTACATATTATTGTTTGTGTCATTAAAAATGTCTTTAAAAGTGTGAAATTTAATCAGATAAAACCCAGTCTGTCAGTTGTTTAAAGAAAGAGACGCCAGGAAGAGAGAGGGCAGGAAGAGAGAGAGCAGGAAGAGGGAGGGCAGGAATAAGGAGCAGGAAGAGGGAGGGCAGGAAGAGAGAGGGCAGGAAGAAAGAGGGCAGGAAAAGAGAGGGCAGGAAGTGAGATGGCCTGGAACAGAGAGGGCAGGAAGAGGGAGGGCAGGGAGAGAGAAGGCAGGAAGAGGGAGGGCAGGAAGAGAGAGGGCAGGAAGAGAGATGGCAGGAAGAGGGAGCAGGAAGAGAGAAGGCAGGAAGAGAGAGGCCAGGAAGATAGAGGCCAGGAAGAGAGATGGCAGGAAGAGAGAGGCCAGGAACAGAGAGGGCAGGAAGAGAGAGGGCAGGAAGAGAGAGGGCAGGAATAGGGAGGGCAGGAAGAGGGAGGGCAGGAATAGGGAGCAGGAAGAGAGATGCCAGGAAGAGGGAGGGCAGGAAGAGGGAGCAGGAAGAGAGAAGGCAGGAAGAGAGAGGCCAGGAAGATAGAGGCCAGGAAGAGAGATGGCAGGAAGAGAGAGGCCAGGAACAGAGAGGGCAGGAAGAGAGAGGGCAGGAAGAGAGAGGGCAGGAATAGGGAGGGCAGGAAGAGAGAGAGCAGGAAGAGAGAGAGCAGGAAGAGAGAGGGCAGGAAGAGAGAAGGCAGGAAGAGAGAGGCCAGGAAGAGAGATGGCAGGAAGAGAGAGGCCAGGAAGAGAGAGGCCAGGAACAGAGAGGGCAGGAAGAGAGAGGGCAGGAAGAGAGAGGGCAGGAAGAGAGAGAGCAGGAAGAGAGAGAGCAGGAAGAGAGAGGGCAGGAATAAGGAGCAGGAAGAGGGAGGGCAGGAAGAGGGAGGGCAGGAAGAGGGAGAGCAGGAAGAGAGAGAGCAGGAAGAGAGAGGGCAGGAATAAGGAGCAGGAAGAGGGAGGGCAGGAAGAGGGAGGGCAGGAAGAGGGAGGCCAGGAATAGGGAGCAGGAAGAGGGAGGGCAGGAAGAGGGAGGCCAGGAAGAGGGAGGGCAGGAAGAGGGAGGGCAGGAATAGGGAGCAGGAAGAGGGAGGGCAGGAAGAGGGAGGGCAGGAAGAGGGAGGGCAGGAAGAGGGAGGGCAGGAAGAGAGAGGGCAGGAAGAGAGAGGGCAGGAAGAGAGAGAGCAGGAAGAGAGAGAGCAGGAAGAGAGAGGGCAGGAAGAGGGAGGCCAGGAATAGGGAGCAGGAAGAGGGAGGGCAGGAAGAGGGAGGCCAGGAATAGGGAGCAGGAAGAGGGAGGGCAGGAAGAGGGAGGGCAGGAATAGGGAGCAGGAAGAAACAGGGTAGGAAGTGATAGATCAGGAAGAGAGAGCTGCATTAGTTGATCAATGAATTAGTTGACGGATAGAAAATTGACCTATTAAGTGTGTGTGTGTGTGTGTGTGTGTGTGTGTGTGTGTGTGTGTGTGTTTTCCTTCCTCAGGCTGAACACACTGTTTTCCTCATCGAGTCCATCAGCTGCGGTGTCGCCTCATTCTCCAGGTGTTAGTCTGTACCCGGCCCATATGCAGCCTGTCCGGGGCCTGGTCTAATCCCTGGTGCTCCTTCTCTCCCACCACCTCCTCCTCCCTCCTTTCCCTACCCTCCTCCCCCCTGCCCCC
>NW_019522574.1:13566-16271 GCF_002814215.2 Seriola lalandi dorsalis | reverse complement strand
ACGCACACGCAGCCAGACTCCCAGTGTTTAGTCCGGACCGGTGGCCTGGCTGGCTGCCCCCTACAGGTGGATGAATGAAGACCCCATTCAAGAGCCCAGCGGCCCCGCGGCCCCGAGCGGACGGGGGTGAGTTCCCGGAGCAGAGGAAAGACGATTACTACGACTCCCATGGTGCATTTCACTAAATACCGTCCAATCACAGAGCTTCACTAACGGCGAAAAAATAACATTGTTTCAGAAACCTGAAACAACAGTTAGATGTTCTGACTCTGCTGACCTCTGACTGGATTCTTCTCCATAGTAACAGCAGCTGAGGCTCATGGGTAATGTAGTGTAAAGTGTAAATACCTGAAACTGGTGGTGAGAACTTAAACCTGCAGAAGATGTCTGAGTTTACAGATAATTCAAGTGTTGAAATATTCAACATGGAACTAACTCATGACTGACTCACTCAACACAGGCATCAGTTTTAAAGATGAAAGATTTTAAAGTTCACTGAAGGTCAAGTCAGCGTCTGACAGCTGATCACATGACACAGACCCTCTGAACTGACCTCAGAGGTGAGAGCGTCCTTGAACGCACCACCGGTCAGTGCGACACTGAATGTGTATGTTTGTGTTTCAGGACATTCAGGCGTGTCTGCAAACATGATGAAGAAGAAGAACTCGCACAAGTAAGTCAGTTTGTACATGTGTCTTTTCATATCGTACCTTTTTAAATAATAAATAGGTTTCTTTAGGTTCCTCTTTCTCTTACCTTTATTCTCTTCTCTGTTTCATTTCATCCCTCCCTCCCTCCCTCCCTGCAGGAAACAGAGGACCAGTGTTGGTCCCAGTAAGACTCTGGCTCAGCCCAGAAGGAACATCGTGGGCTGCAGGATCCAGCACATCTGGAAGGAGGGCAGTAAGTTCCCTTCACTGCGATGTTTGGATGAACTGATGTTTTGTTCTTTAAATGTCATGAAGCAGTCTGAGTGTGTCCGTGTCTCTGCGTCCTCTCAGGTAAGTCGTCTCAGTGGAAAGGGACGGTCCTGGACCAGGTCCCCGTCAACCCCTCCCTCTACCTGATCAAATACGACGGTTTCGACTGCATCTACGGCCTGGAGCTGTACAGCGACGAGCGGGTGGTGGGGCTGGAGGTGCTGCCCGACAGAGTGGGTGAGGAAGGACACGTGTTCCTGAACGAGCTAATTAAGCTAAACAGGAAGCACAATTAATCAAAATATAATCGACATCTCAATATGGCCAAGGGAAATATCCAAATATCAGCAGCTGTGATTTAGTTAATGAAGGTGTCACATTGTTGTTCCTTGTTAGCATTAGCATTGTTAGCATTAGCATCCTACAGAGACGCCCAGGACTACAAATCATGTTCTCCAGACGTGAAGGAACAAGAACAACAAACACCTCGTCATCGTCGGTTAAAATATTTTCATGTGGTTCAGTTCTGTGGAGAACTGAAGTAGAAACTTTATTTGAAAGTCAAACAAACAAAAGCAGAAGTTTGTCACATCTGAAAAACTAGAAACAAACGCTTTGAGCTTTTTAGACATTACAGAAGTAGAGTCAGCTGATACTGAGCCAGAGGAGGCAGCAAGGAGCTGAGGAGTCTGGGTAATGAGGTTTTTACAGATGATGAGTAAATTTAATAAACAATCAGAACTGAACCTGTTTTTTCTCGAGAAGAGACAGAGGAGTGAACTGATCTCTCTCTCTCTCTCTCTCTCTCCCTGTGGTCGGCCCAGCTCCGGCCCGTGTCAGCGACTCGCTGCTGGCGGAGACAATGATCGGTAAAGCGGTGGAGCACATGTTTGAGACGGAGGACGGGCCGAAGGAGGAGTGGAGGGGGATGGTCTTGGCCCGAGCGCCCATCATGACGTCCTGGTTCTACATCACGTACGAGAAGGACCCGGTCCTCTACATGTACCAGCTGCTGGACGACTACAAGGAGGGAGACCTCCGCATCATGCCCGACTCCAGTGAGTTTTCATTATTGATTAATCAGCTGATTATTACAGTCAGAGCCGCAATTTTGTTTTCAGTTTGTCCGTCCGTCTCATTCTCATGGACACGATATCTAACGCCGAACACTCTAAAACAGAAATTTGACGCAAACACTCACCTGGACTCAAGGATGAACTGATTAGATTTTAGGGGTCAAAGGTCAAGGTTACAGTGACGCCAGAAAACACTTTTTTCACACAGTAATTTAGACAGATTTTCACACCAATGGTTCATATTTAATGACTCTGGATAAACAGGATGTAAACTGGATCTAGTCTGAGTGGCGGAGGGATACGACCATGAGGAGGTGATTCTAGTTTTCATAGGATTAAGATAGTTTAGTGTTTACTGCTGTTGCCATGGTAACAACAGTCTCTCTCTCTCTCTCTCTCTCTCTCTCTCTCTCTCTCGTAGACGACAGCGTGACGGCGGAGCGGGAGCCCGGCGAGGTGGTCGACAGTCTGGTGGGCAAACAGGTGGAGTACGCCAAAGAGGACGGCGGGAAGCGGTCGGGGATGGTCATCCACCAGGTGGAGGCCAAACCCTCCGTCTACTTCATCAAGTTCGACGACGACTTCCACATCTACGTCTACGACCTGGTCAAGACCTCCTAAGACCAGAAAAGACCTGGTTCCAGGACATCCCCAGAAAGACTTTACCAAGTCCTGCCTAGATCCACCAAACACCCCCCACCCCCCCACC
>NW_019522574.1:4728-13524 GCF_002814215.2 Seriola lalandi dorsalis | reverse complement strand
GAAACATCCTGAGACTCACCACGGTCTGTGGAGACGCCTGAGACAGATGAGATCCACTCTTCACTTTTTTCTTTGATGAAGCGCCTTAAACACAGGACCAGATACAACCCCCACCCCCCCACCTCCACCCCAGGTTCAGACTTAAAACCTCCACCCAGCTCCGAGTCTTGAGACCAGAGTCGTTCATCGTTCATCACTTCAGACTCCAGCAGTCCCTGACGCCTGTGAGATTCACAAGAACAGAAATGTCGCTGATCCAGGTTCGGTGAGAGGACACAAAGACCTCCTCCCCCTTTTCCTGAAACCCTGTCAGACCGTCTGAGACCTCCGTGGCGTGAGGGAGGGGGGGCGCGCAGGTCTGAGTCTGCCGGGGTTAATGAAGGGACGGGACTTCAGGATACAGGAACTCTGAAGCTTCATCTGGTCTCCATCTGCATTTAGAGAAGGTGAACTTGGACCTGGGGAGCGTGTGTCCAATCACAGAGCATTTATTTACTGACCCCGCCCCTATACACGTCACCTGTTGACAAAGAAAGACGCTGATTGGACGCTGTGTATAAACAAGAGAACACAGACTCTCTTTTCTTTTATCATTTTGTCTTTTTCCTGTCTGTGGTGATTCCTACATTACCCATAATGCCTCTGCATCAGACGGCGGCAGAGGCTCAGGTGTCAGGTGGACGTGCTCGTAGAGAAACGGCACCGTCGGCCTCGAGGTTCAGGAGCAGCGTTAATGAGACTAATTAGTCTGATGTTTGTGAATCATCCAGCTGTTTCTGCTGCAGCCTCACTTCCTGAATTTCAACATAAAAGTCTGATGTTTTTACGCCTCACCAACATTTTTATATTTGTGCCAAAAAGACGTGTTTATGAAAACGTTCCCGCACATTAAACGTGTTCCCTGAAGGTCTCATGGATCCTGGTCCAGATGAGACCAGTGAAGTCCTCCAGTGTGTGAGAGAAGAAGAAGAAGAAGAAGAGTCACATCAGTTATTGATACTTTGTGTTTTTAACCAAACTTATTTAACATCTGTCAGCAGTGTATAAACATTTAATAAATATATTTAAGTTCAAACACATGACAGGTAACAGCTGTTCAGAAACATCAACTTTAAAAAGTAAAATGTAGGTATTCAAATGCAAAAACTTTCAAAATAAAAGCAAAATAAAAATTATTTCAGATATTTAGATATTTGACAAGTCTTTCTTTTATTATGTCAAACATGAATAACAGCTAAATTGTTTATAACACAATAATGTAGTTGTAGACAATTATAGTTTCTATGATTCCAGCTGTTTCACTAACAAACACATGAATAGAAATCAATAGAAACCAGTTATAGATGAACACGCTGCTTCTAAATGTTAAATAAGGGGTTAAAATAATCTCCTCCCTCAGACAGCTGATGAACACACTGAGGCTGCAGCTCTTCACACTTCCTGTTCTCAGTCACATCTGTCCACATGTTGGTATCAGCTGCCTCTCACATCAGCTCGTCCTTAGATTTCCTCTCTGCTCCTCTGTGCTGTGTGAGATGTACGGTGGCCCTGAGAGCTCAAAACACAAACGACTTCAGAGAACACCTTCGACCCTCAGGGCCACCGTAGGTTCTCCTGTTAGCAGCAGAAGCTCGTGGCTGCAGCTCCACTGATGATGATGATGATGATGATGATGATGATGATGATGATGATGTTGTTGTTTGTAAGATTATTGTTTTTATCTCTGCTGACAAATCTCTCTCTCTCTCCTTTACAATTATTTTACAGCTGCTCATAAAAGTTCCGTTCATTTCTCAGCTGTTCATTCATTCATTCATTCATTCATTCATTCATTCATCCATCCATCATAACTGATCAGAAAATGAATCTGCAGCTGTTCAGGTCGTTGTTTACACAAACACTGATTATTTTCTGGGCTGCTGTTCAGACACAACAAACTTCTGATGTGATCAACTCGGCCGACAGGAAGTTGCTGTTCTTGTTTTAATTTAAATTTTTACTGTTTTCAACAATAACGATTCATTGATTAATGTAAAAATTGAATCGGCAGATTAACTCACAGTGAAAATAATCGTTAACGTTACAAAGAAGGACTTCCTGTGACGTCGTCTGGTCCTGGAGCGCAGAGGTTTTTCCAGTAACAGGTAGAAATGCTCACCTGGTCTTCGCCCTCCAGGTCCTGGTCTAGAGGACTGTAGGTCCTGACGGGCGCTGTCATGAACATCCAGGGGGTGTCGGACTCTCTTATTAACCTGGGTGTTGTTGGGAATGTTACCCACAATGCATCTGTCTTCAGGCTGATGAACCATGGGACGTTTAGACCGTAGTGAGCCTCCCGAGTGGTGGGAGGGAGGGGGGGGTGACACCAGAGTCTGGGTGGATCTTCAGCCTCCATGATGTGGACATGAGTAGTTGTCTGTTCAGGAGCCAACACGCCGTTCGTATTTTACAGAAAAACATTGATCTGTAGTGTGTGAGTGTGTGTGTGTGAGTGTGTGTGTGTGCTGTCGATCAGCCCCTGTTCGGAGCAGTGTTGTTTTTGCATGCTTATATAGCTCAGTGTAAATCGATGTGAGTTGCATGTCCGTGTAGTTTTCAGTTGTTCGGCTGGTTCTGTCTGTCGTGGCTTTGGGTGCCTTTCATTTGGTTTCTCTCTCCTTTTTGTTCCCTGTTATATTTTGTACTGAGTGTCCCAGAGGCTGGGAGCATTTTTGGGTTATTGAGCAAAAAAATAAAATAAAAAAAACAACAAAAAAATCCTCCTACAAACAGAACTGAGCAGTTATCATCAGGTCGAACAGCAGGAACCTGTGAAGAGGTCGTGTTCTGTTTTTGGGCGGATTGTCCCTTTAAGAGTCGAGTGCCAACTACAGATGCCAGTGTTGTACAGCAGTGAAAAGCTCACACTATTTACTAAAATAAACCATTTCTCTGTTTTTTTTCACCGGTGAGTCTCAGTTATTTCAGTTTTCACCAGCACACACGTCCACAGCTGCAACGACCACTCGACCGTTATTAATCTGCAAATATTTGAATAATCCAAGAATCATTTTAGGACATTTTTAAGCATAAATCTCAAACATTCTCTAGTTCCAGTTTCTCGTGTCAGAATTTGATGCTTTTCTTTGTCGTTTATCTCAGTAAACTGAACGTAGACGAGAGCAGAATAGAATATAAAAACCTTTATTATACAAAATATACAATGAAATTAGGAGCGCTGCTGCTGCAAACAGAAAACAGGTTAAGACAGACAAAAGAATAATAAAATACAAGAATTTTGCAGTTAAAATATGATAAATACTTTCAAAGAATAGAAAAGTGATTTGCTGAGTAAGATATTAATACAGTGAATATTGCTGTTAAAATAATATATTATAGTGATCCGTTAAAATAGGTCAGCAGATGACAGGGTGACATCGTCTGAAGAAACAAGCTCTGATTGGAGGAGAAAATAATCACTGTCCTTGTGGAGGTAGATGTATATTCAGCAGGTTTGGTGATTAATTAAAAAATAAATTTTATACATTTCTTTGGTTGAGAGTAAAATAAAAGTAAGAAAAAGAAAGGTGTAATACATAAAAGCCAGTTATTAGGAAAAGTGTTCCAGCAGCTTACAATTAAAATTAAATAATGATATTAATAATAATGTTAACCTCAGTTTATAAATGACTGGATGATTAGATTAAACAGATGATCAATTTAATTGAAATAAATACAAGTAAACAGTGCAGCTCCAGCTGTTGTGATCCTGCTCTGTAGATATAAAAACTGATCTCAGTACAGAGAAACTGTTGTAAGTTGATAGATAGATAGATAGATAGATAGATATTTTATTAATATAATCATTTATAATATAGTTTTGTAACAGTACACCAGGTGTCGCTGTAACTTTTAGTTTGACAGCGGTTACTCCCACAATGCACCTCTTCATTGGAGACTCCTAAACTCCTTACTCTTCAGCAGCAGCAACACCAGAGCAGACGATCGGACATGTGACGTCATGTCGATTGATTGTCTGTAATTCAACTTGACGGGAGATGAACTAATGAAAGTTGTGTCAGTAAAGTTGTGACACCGCCAGTCAAAGAGGTGGAGAGGCGGAACAGGTTGTGTCAGCGCCATGTTGGAAGTCTGATCCTTCGGTTCATGCAAATGATGATTGGTGCGTTCACGGACACTCCGTGAAAGGTGCAGCCCTCACTTGTTACGCTATGCGCCTCAGCCCTTCTGATCCTGAACCGGACACTCGTTCAATATTTGTAATAGACTTAAAAGAAAACAACATATAGAGATATAACAAAGGTTCTTCTGTATAGACTCGATGTAAAGTTTTAATGAAATTACTATCGAAGCGTAGTTGACAAACTTCTAATGACGTCATCTTTGCAGAAATGAAACTTCACAGTTTCATTAGAGAGAAATCCAGTTCAAGGTGGAAACACTCAGTCAAGGTGTTGATCATTTCACTCATCACGTGTCTTGTATTATATAAAACATCATATGGACGTTAACGAGGTGAAACACTTGATTTCCAGTTTGAATGGAGTTACTATGTTTAAGATAGAAGGAGATACGAATAAAAACATGGAATAATAGTTTAAAGTTTTGGAACCTGCGAAGGACATATATGTATGGGATGCCATTTTAATCAATATTAAATAAATACATACATTAAATTATGAAAACAGCAATGAAATAAATCCTGAAATTTAATAGATTAGGTAATAAATGTAGAAATTAATATATAAATATAAATTGGTCTGACACAGTGAGATAGCCTGATTTGTATATAACTGATGGAAATAAAAAGAGCAGGAAAATAAATGTGGAATGAGGAAATAAAAGTCTCCGTAAATAGATAAATGTGGAATCATAAAATAAAATCCCCCTGAAATGAAATAAAAAGCTATTTATTTAATTATATATTTATTGATTCTTTATTTATTTATTGACTCACTTATATGTTCAGATTTACGTTTATTTATATATTTCTACATTTACTACCTAATCTAATTATTTTAGGATTTATTTATTAATTTATTTAATATTGATTAAAATGGCATTTCATAATATAGAGGGATTTCGTTTGCGGCAATCCCACCTAACAAAAAATAAAATTTATTTTTCCTTCCGATAGTCCCACACTTTGTTGCGCACATCGAAAAGTATCGCGATATTTCCTCACGTTGACTCACGACCCCGAGAATCTCGTTCAGTCACGCAAACAGAGATGGCCGCTCCCTGAACGTCCATGTGGCTTCGCAGACAGAAAAACTCCTCAGTAATTTAACGTTAACTAATTTCCCGTGAGTAAAACGAGCAGCGGACTCTGCGCGGGAGCTGAGAGCGGCTCCGCGAGGACACGAACATGCAGTGCGACGACGTAAGTGTCTTAAATTAGCATGTAGCTGCTAACGTGCTCCGGTACGTCGTTAGCTAACTATTTTATATTCTCTTTCCTCTGATGTTCAGCACCAGGACTAATTACTGAACATTAATTATCTTTATCAATTATATCAGGTCAGAAGTTTCATGTTAAAATGTCACTAAAGCAACACGGACAGTTTTTCTGGTGACACCAAACGCCATTTAATAATGTGTTTTTAAGGTTTCCTGGCTCCTCTGTAAATACACAATTATTATGTGTAGACTTATCTTCTTCACCTACATGTGCTATTTATTAATAATGTGTTGACATGTAATACAACAGTACAGTGACGTGTGTCCTGAATCTCTGTGTGGACAGTTGCTTTATAAGTGTTTTATTCTCCATTAAAAATGAAGTTGAATTCAAATATTTTGACCTTTTACAGCAGGATTGATGTAACTCACATTATTATGTTATTAGTGAAATCTTTAACTAAAGATTGTTATCAATTAATCTACCAATTATCTTTTGATGAACAGTTTGATTTATTAAACATCAGAAAACAAAGAACATGTCCATCACTGTGATCTCTATAAATGTTTTGTCTTGTACGACAAATGATGAAAATACAGTTTATTATTATAACACCAAGAAAAACAGCGAAGTGTCGACCAATCATTGCATCTTCTAATAATAAACTTTATTTAAATACCACTTTTCTTAACAAGGTTACAAAGTTCTTCACAGAAAAAGGGGAATTAAGAACAAAAGAAAAACAAACGCATCATAAAACACAAGTTACACAAAAACATAAATTGTATCATGGGAAAATAAAACACATGTCAAACATGGGATTAATTAGTCCTTGATATCTTATAACCCACTAATTGCTTCAGCGCTGTCATCAAGTAAATTAGATGAGAAAACTCCAAGAGTTGATCAACAGAAGATAAAGATACAAGACAATTCTGATCATTAATTAATAATCTATAATGATATTTTAAAGAGTCTCTAGTTCCAGAGACTCAAACATGAAGATGTACAGTTCAATTCAATAAACTGAATTTGACTCTGAAAACAAACCAAGACATTGATAGTGAGTGTGTTTACATGTGCATCATGGTTATGATTGGCTTGTTGAAATATATCTGTTTTTTGTGTTGCACTGGCATTATTGATTATTTTCATTATTGATTAATCAACTCATTTGTTTCTGCTTCCTGCAGGTGATCTGGGACATTATTGGAAACAGACAGTTCTGTTCCTTCAAAGTCAAGTAAGTGTCAAACTGAGGCACTCACTCCCTCACTCACTCACTCACTCACTCACTCACTCACTCCCCTCACTCACTCACTCACTCACTCACTCACTCACTCACTCACTCACTCATTGTATGAGAGTTGTCATGTGCAGTAGCTCAGAGTTAGAGAATATCTCGGTGTCTGTGCTGCAGGTCAGGACTGACACAGTTTACCAGACAGACATTTACAAAAACAACCTGTTGGTTTTCATCTGGAAAATTCTGATGGTTCCGACAATTTGGAAGCGGTTCTCTACTGGATCCGGTTCTTGATGCCCTCCATACGTTAGTGGCCACAGTTCACCATCTTGTAATGGCTCTTTCCTCAGTCCAGTAGAACCTTTGGTTGAACAGAGTCTGAGAGGAACGTTTCAACACGTGGTCGATCCCTGACATGAGGAACTGAGGAACTACCCAGTGTCAGTGAGGTGTTCCTAATAAAGTGCTCACTGACTGTAGAAATCAACCCGTGAAATGTGAAAATAAACATTTTTTTTAAATAGAAGAAAAAATAGATAAATAAAATAAAACCAGGGTACATAAATAAATTCACAAATAATAATTTATTCAGCAGGGAGACCGATTCCATAATTAACCAAAGCTTATTAATCACTCTTTTTGTTGTTTATTAAACCGAGTGATTTGATTTGAGACTTGAAATTCTAGGAGAAAAAGGGAAAATGAAGGAGTTGATTTGGCAAATTTTTGTTTGTGGATAAAGAATTTAGCAATTAGAAGGATGAAGTTAATGAGATATTAACTTGGATTCTCATAGTAACGGATGATATGTTTAAAGTTGAAGGAGTAGAGAGAAAAAATGAGACGCCAGATCTCCGAAGCTTCTGGGACAAAACCAGATGTTTGCTGTTAGTGATCAGGTCTGTCAGACGATGATGTCAGCGGATGACATCATCCAGGTAACTCTCTCTCTCTCTCTCTCTCTCTCTCTCCGTTCAGGACGAAGAGTCAGAACTTCTGTCGTAATGAATACAACATCACAGGCTTGTGTAACCGCTCGTCTTGTCCGCTGGCCAACAGTCAGTACGCCACCATCAGAGAGGAGAAAGGTGACGCCCGTCAACATCCTGCTCATGTTTTCATGTGGTTTGCTTCATGTGTTCATCAGATGGTTTGTAGAATCACTTCTTCTGAGTGATCCGTGGCTGAAACAGGAGGAGGAAGTGATGGAGTGAATGAGTGAGTGACGGCTGTGTTTTCTCTGCAGGTCAGTGTTTCCTCTACATGAAGGTGATCGAAAGAGCAGCTTTTCCCGCCAAAATGTGGGAAAAGGTGAGTTTGAACCAATCAACACACAGAAACACAGCTGCAGGTCAAAGCTTCAGATGGTCAGAGTGAAGTTCCCTTAAGGAAACTTTAACTCAGACTTTTAGGGAAATCTTAACTTAAGGTGTTTTGATCAACCGTTTTTATCTTAATGAAACTTTAAGTTAGACTTTAATATAAAAAATGCTGCATAAAACACCTTAAGTTAAGATTTCCTTAAAGTCTCAGAAGGATGGGAACCTCTACTTCAAACGGTGAATGTTAAGTTATAATTGTGTGTGTGTGTGTGTCTGCAGGTGAAGCTCAGTAAGAACTATGAGAAAGCTCTGGAACAGATCGATGAGAACCTGATCTACTGGCCTCGCTTCATCAGACACAAATGTAAACAGAGATTCACCAAGATCACACAGTATCTGATCCGCATGCGCAAACTGGTCCTGAAGAGACAGTGAGTACAGCCGACACACGGCCTACACACAGCCGACACACGGCCTACACACAGCCGACACACGGCCTACACACAGCCGACACACGGCCTACACACGGCCGACACACGGCCTACACACGGCCGACACACGGCCGACACACGGCCGACACACGGCCTACACACGGCCGACACACGGCCGACACACGGCCGACAAACGGCCGACACACGGCCTACACACGGCCTACACACGGCCGACAGACAGCTGATCCAGAGACATAATCAGCTGTTCTGATAATCGAAGGGTTTTGAACTTTTTGTCGAACAAAATAAAACGTTAGAAGACATCGACGTTGTGTAAGCGACATTGTTTTCTGATGTTTCAGAGACTGAATGATTAATTGTTTAATCAAGAATAAT
>NW_019522574.1:0-4708 GCF_002814215.2 Seriola lalandi dorsalis | reverse complement strand
GACACACGATCGACACACGGCCGACACACGGCCGACACCCGGCCGACACCCGGCCGACACACGGCCGACACACAGCTACACACGGCCTACACACGGCCGACACACGGCCGACACCCGGCCGACACCCGGCCGACACACGATCGACACACGGCCGACACACGGCCGACACCCGGCCGACACCCGGCCGACACACGGCCGACACACAGCTACACACGGCCTACACACGGCCGACACACGGCCTACACACAGCCGACACACGGCCTACACACAGCCGACACACGATCGACACACGGCCGACACACGATCGACACACGGCCGACACACGGCCGACACCCGGCCGACACCCGGCCGACACACGGCCGACACACGGCCGACAGACAGCTGATCCAGAGACATAATCAGCTGTTCTGATAATCGAAGGGTTTTGAACTTTTTGTCGAACAAAATAAAACGTTAGAAGACATCGACGTTGTGTAAGCGACATTGTTTTCTGATGTTTCAGAGACTGAATGATTAATTGTTTAATCAAGAATAATAATTTGCATATTAATCAATGATGAAACTGATCAATAGCTGTGTGAAGCCTGAGCAGAACAAATGAAGCTCAGGGTGAGAGTCAGTGGACTCTTCAATGTGTGTCTTTTTTTTGATCTGAAAAAGAGAAACTAGTCCGACAGGTTGAAACAGAAAATCAACATTTTACAAAAACACGTTGTTGTTGTTGTTTATGAACGTGTTTCTGTCGGTGTGTAAGAAGTGCAGGAAGTACAGCCCTTCAAAATAAGAGGAGAACAGGAACACATTGATCTTTAGTATGAGCTTCTCTCATCCCGAACCTGGATCGATCCAAACTGTAGCAGCTTGTTGTGGAGACTGAACAGTCACCTGTCAGGTGAAGGTCCAGTGATGTCATCCAGGAAGTCAAACAGGAAGTCCAGACTGATGTTTGGGACTGACTGTTTAACATCTGTTTTTCTTTGTTCAGGAGGAAGCTGGTTCCTCTGAGCAGGAAGGTGGAGCAGAGAGAGAAGAGGAAAGAGGTGAGTTGACTCCACCTGTTGTTTCCTCGTCACATGATCACACTCGCACTTCTCAGGTGTGCTCACCTGTCGTTCTCCCGCCTTGTTGTGTTTGTAGGAGAAAGCTCTGATCGCCGCTCAGCTGGACAACGCCATCGAGAAGGAGCTGCTGGAGAGACTCAAACAGGGAACGGTACGACTTGTTTCTTGATCCTTAACGAGTCTCTGCCACTAAAACCTGAATCTGTGACTTAATTAAAAGTTTTTCTGTTTTCAGTACGGAGACATCTACAACTTCCCCGTCCACGCCTTCGACAAAGCTCTGGAGCAGCAGGACGACGAGAGCGAGTCCGAGTCTGAGGAAGAGGAGGAGGGGGAGGAAGAGGAGGATGACGAGGTGACGGATGAAACTCGTCACACACAATATGTGAGTGTGTCGGTTTCCACAGACTCTGATTGGACAGTTTGTGTCTCCTCTGTCTGCAGGACGTCGGGAAGAGAGAGTTTGTAGCAGAAGAAGAAGTGGAGGAGAGCGACCTGAGCGACTTTGAGGTAAATCACCTGTGTTGTGTCAGAGGTCAGAGGTCAGAGCAGGTTCAGGAGGGATGTGAAGGGATCAGTGGCGTTTAAAGGAGGAAGTGTCCGTTTTCAGACGAATGTGAAAGACGAAGTCAGCGTCCGCCTCCAGAATATTCTGATGATCACTGAAGCATCAAGATCATAATTAACTGTTGAAGATTTTCTGCTTCGGTGTCTGACGTCATAATAAACTGGATCCAGACAAATCAAACACAGACTGTGACTGTTACACCAGGAACACGCTGCTTGCGTTGCGTGAGCGTGGCGGCTGATGTCGACGTTTCTGACAGAAAACTTCAGTAAAATTCAGACTAGACAGACGCATTTTTTATTTAGACAAGTTTTATGTGATGTTGCTGGTATGATGTCACTATGACATCAGCAGGTATTTTCTCTGTCTGTTTCTGCTGCGTCACGCTAAATCTCTAGATCATGTGACGCAGCCTCGAGGCGAGTGTCTCGCTCCAACCTGTCGACATGAAAACCAAGACGCTCCACAGCTCTCTGAATTCATCCGTTGCACAAAGCAGTTTAGTTCTTGACTGTCTTAAGCCGGACTGTGGCACAATTAATTCTGAGTAAATGAAGACTTTTTTCAAAATAAAAGTTTTAAAAATGGCTGAACGATGAACCTCATCCAACCACTCAGCTTCGTTAGCAAACACAAATTATGCTAATTATGTTATGCCATGTTTTCCTGTTTTTTTGTTGTTGGGTGCTACTGGTCAGCGCAGGTGTCACTGATTGTTACCATGGTAACTTTGGTCTTAGACCTGAGTCAGTCTGTGGGTAAGGTGTCAAATGTTTTTCTTAAAATGAGTCAGTCTTTATTTTAGTGAAACAGTCTGAAGACACTGGCAGACTGACATCTCTCTGTGAAAATACTAATAAACTCATCAGTAAATAATTTGAGTCTTAAATGTGAAACCTGCAGAAACTGATACTGTGGTGAACAGTTTTATTGACCCAATGATTAATTGATCAATTTTGAAAATAATTAGTAGATCATTTAGTAGTAGCAGCTTTTTTCTATATAAACATCTGACGTCGCCTCCTGTTGTTTTATAGACAAAAAACAACTGTTTCTTTTTTAAGAAACAAACAAGAAATCTAACGTGACACCTGTTTGAACTTCTCTTCTCTCAGGAAATGAACAATCTGAAGACGAGCAGTGACGAGGAGGAGGAGGAGGAGGAGTCGAGTGAAGAAGAGGAGGAGGACGAGAAGGAGATGGAAATGGAGGTGGAGAAAAAGGCCCCCAGGTCTAAAGGCAAATCTCCGGCTAACGGAGCAGCAGCAAGGAAGAAGCGAGCGTACGTGGAGATCGAGTACGAGCAGGAAACAGAGCCCGCCTCCAAGAGCAGAACCACGTCGTGATGTCAGCTGTCAATCAAACCATGAGCAGAGACTCTGCCGAGGACCCGATCCTCCTCCCACCGCCACCCTCAACCGAATCCCTCTGGATCACATGTGCTCAGGAGGTGGTTTCCCATCACTCCCTCTGTCTCTGTTCATATTGACAGTGACGTGTAAAGTTTTCTCGCAGGATGTGGTCTCAGGTCTCTGGTCCTGTCGGTCTCTGAACCAGCGTCCAGTGAGGACCGGGGTCTGGATTTGAGTCCTCTTCAGTTTTCATGATTTGCAAACGAACTTGTGAATAAATCAGCTGCTTTCTATCTGTTAGAAATGTTTCATAACTCTTGAATATTTGTATGTGAAGTCGACGTATGAACGTCACCTTCACTCAGGTGGTGAAGTGAATGAAAACACTGACCTTTAATTAAATGACATGAATAAAAACATTTCGGTTTCATGTGTCTTCATTGTGAACGTACTTTACTATGTTTTTATGACATTTTTATGACTTTTTAAATATCTTTCATGCCTTATTGTACAGTTACTTTTTTAGGACTTTTTATGCCTTACTATACTATGACTTTAAAGGTTTTTATTCCATACTATACTATGACGTTTTATGCCTTACTATGTAATTTTTATGACTTTTTTTGTACCTTACCCCATAATCTGTTGTTTTTATGACGTTTTATACCTTGCAATACTATGATGTTTTTTTGACTTTTTATGCCTTATTATACTATGACTTTTTATGACTTTTAATGCCTTACTATATAGTGTCGTATTTTTGACTTTTTATGCCTTACTATACTATGAAGTTTTATGCCTTACCATACTATGTAGTTTTTTTGACTTTTTATACCTTTCTATACCATGACGTTTTTTTTTTTTTAAAGTATATTTTTTTGGGCTTTTTATGCCTTTAATGGACAGCACAGTGGAGAGTGACAGGAAACGGGGAGGCAGAGAGAGGGGGAATGACATGCAGTGAAAGGCCGTCCGATGCGGGATTTGAACCGGGGCCGACTGCAGCGAGGACTGTAGCCTCTACACATGGGGCGCCTGCTTAGAACATTACGCTACACGACGCCCCATACCATGACGTTTTAATGACTTTTTATGCCTTACTATACTATGACTTTTTTATGACCTTTTATACCTTACTGTACTATGACTTTTTATCACTTTTTATGCCTTACTATACTGTGACTTTTTATACCTTACTATAGTATGACGTTTTTATGACTTTTTATGCCTTACTATACTGTGACTTTTTATACCTTACTATAGTATGTCGTTTTTATGACTTTTTATGCCTTACTATACTATCTAGTTTTTGACTTTTTATACCTTACTATAGTATGTCGTTTTTATGACTTTTTATGCCTTACTATACTATGACTTTTTCTGCCTTACTATACTATGTCGTTTTTATGACTTTTTATGCCTTACTATACTATGTAGTTTTTATGACTTTTTATGCCTTACTATACTATGAAGTTTTTATGACTTTTTATGTCTTACTATAGTATGTCGTTTTTATGACTTTTTATGCCTTACTATACTATGAAGTTTTTATGACTTTTTATGCCTTACTATACTATGTCGTTTTTATGACTTTTTATGCCTTACTATACTATGAAGTTTTTATGACTTTTTATGCCTTACTATAGTATGTCGTTTTTATGACTTTTTATGCCTTACTATACTATCTAGTTTTTATGACTTTTTATGCCTTACTATACTATGTCGTT
>NW_019522573.1:6245-7172 GCF_002814215.2 Seriola lalandi dorsalis | reverse complement strand
TATGACATTTTCATGCCCTACTATACTATGACATTTTCATGCCTTACTATACTATGACATTTTCATGCCTTGCTATACTATGACGTTTTTATCACTTTTTATGCCTTATTATACTATGACGTTTTTATCACTTTTTATGCCTTACTATACTATGACGTTTTTATGACTTTTTATGCCTTGCTATACTATGACGTTTTTATCACTTTTTATGCCTTATTATACTATGACGTTTTTATCACTTTTTATGCCTTACTATACTATGACATTTTTATCACTTTTTATGCCCTATTATACTATGATGTTTTTATGCCTTACTATACTATGACATTTTCATGCCTTACTATACTATGACGTTTTTATCACTTTTTATGCCTTACTATACTATGACGTTTTCATGACTTTTTAGGTCTTACTTTACTATGACATTTTCATGCCTTACTATACTATGACGTTTTTATCACTTTTTATGCCTTACTATACTATGAAGTTTTCATGACTTTTTATGTCTTAATATACTATGACGCTTTTGTGACTTTATATGTTTTATTATACTATGAAGTTTTAAGCCTTACTATACTATGACTTTTTATGCCTTACTATACTATGACGTTTTTATGCCTTTTTAGGCCTTACTATACTATGACGTTTTAATGACTTTTTAGGCCTTACTATACTATGACGTTTTATGCCTTACTATACTATGCTTTCATGACTTTTTAGGCCTAATTATACTATGACTTTTAATGTTTTACTATACTGTCGTTTTTATGACTTTTTTTCTTTATTATACTACAATGTTTTTTTACTTTTTATGCCACACTATACTATGTGTTTTTTATGCCTTACTATAGTATAACCTTATATGGCTTGCTATTTTGTTACTTTTTAATTATTTTTCATGCCTTACTATACTATGACTTTTTATGA
>NW_019522573.1:4478-5004 GCF_002814215.2 Seriola lalandi dorsalis | reverse complement strand
GGTAACAGTGGCTTTGCCAAACTCACACTTCACAAGGTTAAGTGTGAGAGAAGCCTCGCGAAGACGGCTGAATATGAGAGACAGTGTGTGGAGATGGTCAGACCAGGTGGAGGAGTAGGCAACTCCATCATCTAAATAAGCTTTGGCTAAGGGCATAGCGGTGTACTGGAGGAAGGTGTCGGGTGTGACAAAAGCGGACATTTCTGAGGCGTGTGGTGTTAAAGGAACCTGCCAGTAACCTTTAAACAGGTCCAGCTTTGTCACATATTTTGCAGAGCCTACACGATCTATACAGTCCTCCATTCTGGTTTTGTGACTGTATTTACTTTTCTGTAGTCGTTGGTGTTGTCAGGTTTTGGAACCAGAACACAGGTGGAGCTCCACGCACTCGTATTGGGGACAGCTAATCCATGCTCAACCAGATAGCTCACCTCCTGCTGCATCAGGGCCCGCTTAGCTGGATTTACCCTGTATGCGTGTTGCTTAATGGGTTTGTGGCCCTCCACGTCGATGTCGTGGTACAGGA
>NW_019522573.1:0-3486 GCF_002814215.2 Seriola lalandi dorsalis | reverse complement strand
GTGCGCCTTGGGACTCTGGATGGTAAGAACTTGATGTTACATGTTTAACTTTTAGCTCTTTCATTACCTGTGCGAACAGTTTGGACATGAAATTTGTGCCTTGGTCACTCTGAACAATCTTGGGCAAACCAAAAGTTGAAAAGAATTTAATGAGCGCTTTCACAACCGGCTTTGCTTTGAGAGTGCGCAGTGGGATGGCCTCAGGGTACCGCGTCACAGCGCACATCACACTCAAAATATACTGATGTCCAGATTTATTTTTTGGTAATGGACCGACACAATCTATCAACACTCTTTCAAACGGCTCTCCGAGCACGGGGATCGGGTGCAGGGGGGCCGGAGGAACAGGTTGATTGGGCTTTCCCACAATTTGACATGTATGAAATGTGCGGCAATATTTCGCTACGTCGGTCTTTAACCTGGACCAAAAAAAATTGCGCAACAAACGATGGTAAGTCTTTTTAACACCAAGGTGGCCAGTTAAGCTGGAGTCATGTGCAAGACTCAGAATTTGCGAACAATAGTCTTTGGGCACAACCACCTGATTAACAACGCGTATCTCGCTGGAGTCAGGACTCCACAGTCTCATCAAGACACTGTTGTCCAGAAAAAATACACACGGCTTGCTGTCATCCTCGGCGGCTGCAACAGAGGACAGACACGAAATTAGAGACGGATCATTTTTCTGTGCATTTATCAACATTTCACGGGTTACATTCAAACTCAGGTCTGCGTCAGTAGGAAGAAAATCACACTCGTTGACACACTCAGTAACACATTTTGGTACCTTTTCACACTCGGAAGTGGGGAACACTGAAAAGGAGGGCACACCCTCATCTAATGCAGCCAAAAACGAGTCGGACAGATCCACAACTTCACCCAATTTTCTAGCCTGTGCGCGCGTAATGGCGCACACAGGAAACACATTCGGGACAGATACCACAGGAGAGACAGAGGGGGAGCAGCAAGCAGACACAACAGACAGTGGATCATTAATGACTTCGGGCAGAGGAAACACCTTTCCTCCAGCCAAATCATTGCCTAAAATAAATGAAATGCCACTGATCGGAAACCGTGGGAGCACGGCAACTTTCACATGTCCCGACACGAGCGGTGAATGCAAATGGACCATGTGAAGTGGAGCGTTGAGTTCGCTCATCTTAATTCCCCACACTAGCAGATCAGAAAAGCACGAAGTTTCATCGCAGAGTGGCAGTACACTAGCCAGCATGAACGAATGAAAAGCGGCTGTAACTTGGAGGACAGTCACCGGCACTTTACCTGATTCCTCACCGGTTATAGAAACAAACCCGTGAGAAATGAACAGCTTGAACCGAGGGTCAACCTCCACGTTTAGCTCTGGTTCAGGTAAAGTGTCTTTTACAGGTGGGGACGGAGAGTTTATAAAACCCACACCTCCTTTGTTCCTAAGCATCGGACAGGCCGCGATCAGATGGCCTGGCTCATGGCAGTAAAAACACTCGCAGCTCTCACCCGCAGCTGGTGACGTGCTTTTACGCATCAGCTTTGGGGATCGGTTTCTGCGCTCAGATGTTGCATGTGACACGCGAGGTGCCGGCATGGAAAAAACACTTTTGTGCGTCAGAATGAACTCGTCAGCACGGCTGCTTTTGTCACAGATGATTCTTTTTGTTCATTCAAATTGACAACAATTCGTTCCGGCAAACACTTTTTAAGCTCCTCGAGAAGAATGAGCTCTCTCATCTCCGCCATGGTTTTAATATTACAGGCTTGGCACCATCTATCAAACAAAACGCTCTTGTCACGCACAAATTCAACGTAAGTCTGGTTGGCAGTTTTTTCACTGTTTCTAAATTTTTGAAGGTATGCTTTGGGGACCAGCTCATAAGCCTGCAACACAGTCTTTTTGAAGATTTTGTAGTGAAGACTATCTTCAATAGACAGACTGGCACAGACCTCTTGGGCTTTCCCCACTAACTTACACTGGAGGAGAAGGTACCAGAACTCTTTGGGCCAACTCAGGGCAGCAGCTATCCGCTCGAAAGTGCTGAAATACGAATCCACTTCGGACTCACGAAACGGAGGAACTAAAGCAATGTGCTTAGTGATATTAAAAATAGGAGCAGAAACAGAGCTGTGGCCAGAAAGAGGCACCGGGGTGGAGGCTAAAGGGGTTCCTTTTTCCAGCTCGAGAGCCCGGACATGCAGATGCATGGCTTGTACCTCCAGCTGTTTATTTCGGGTCTCCGCTTCCTTTATTTGGAGTGCTAGGCAGAGATCCTCTGTGGTCATGTTACCTACAAGAGGATCCGTGACCGGTCCAAGCTCCACACCAGCAGCGAGCGTGCCAGCAGCCTCAGCCACTCTCACCTCAGCCACCGGTGCGTCACTGGCCGCGTCGCCCGCAGCAGCATCAGCCGCATCAAAAGCTGGTTTGGGTAAGACGCCCTGCTCCACCAACTCTGCACACAGCAACCGCTTAAGCTCCTCTTTCCTAGCACCATAAGGCACAAGCACATTATAACAATTTGCTACAATCAACAGGTCTGCTTTTCTGCATTTATCAATTTTCGCCAAAGATGGACCGGTCACAAAATCATCCAATGGAAACTCCATAATCCCCCCCCCCACACACACACACACACACCAAAATAAAACTGCCAACCAGAAAAACTACTCACCGAAACTCACCCGGACACAAAGCGCGACAAGAAGACGGAGAGCCCCCAATTCACCTATTTTTATGCCTTACTTTATTATTACTTCATATGGCTTACTATGCTTTGAATTTTTAATGACTTTTTATGCCTTACTATACTATGACTTTTTAAATATCTTTCATGCCTTATTGTAGAATGACGATTTCATGCCTTTTTATACAATTTCATTTACATGACTTTTTATGTCTCACTTTATGATTGGACAGAGCAGTTTCCAGTCATTAGGGTTAACAGCATCCTGGCTCCACGCAGAGCGATGATTAGTCTGTGGTCATGACAATATAATAGTCATCGGGATATTCAGTGTTTATTTGATATCTCTCTCTCTCTCTCTCTCTCTCTCTCTGTCTCTCACTCTCACACTCACAATTAAAAACATGCAGACAGCTTGTTGTCAAAAATCTTTATGTACAAATAACTGAAAAAAATCCTTCCAAACAATATTGATCGTTTGTTTGATCAGTTGATCGGTCAGTTGACAGAGGTGATGGCGACGAAGATGCTGTTTGTTATTGTTAAATGTACCTATAGGTCGGAAAGTCAGTGAACACAACACATACACACAAACACACAGTTACTGCAGCAGCTGACGAGTCAGAGGCTAGTAGGTGTGTCCCAGCTGTCGATCAAACGGTTTCCTAGCAACATTAATCTGACATCATATTATTGTATATATTTTCTCAATTACTTTTTTTTAATTAACTTAATTTTTTAATTGAAGGTTATTAATGAAGGTAACATCAAATGTTTTTAAGGGGCCATTACACTTTTTTCCCACCTTGGT
>NW_019522572.1:0-870 GCF_002814215.2 Seriola lalandi dorsalis | reverse complement strand
CTTACTATACTATGACATTTTTTGCCTTACTATACTATGATGTTTTTATGACTTTTTATGCATTACTATACTATGACATTTTTATGACTTTTTATGCCTTACTATACTATGATTTTTATGACTTTTTATGCCTTACTATACTATGACATTTTTTGCCTTACTATACTATGATGTTTTTATGACTTTTTATGCATTACTATACTATGACATTTTTATGACTTTTTATGCCTTACTATACTATGATGTTTTTGTGACTCTTTATGCCTTACTATACTATAACATTTTTATGACTTTTTATGCCTTACTATACAATGACATTTTTTGCCTTACTATACTATGACATTTTTTTGCTTTAAAGTACTATATCATTTTTATGACTTTTTATGCCTTCCTATACTATGAGATTTTTATGACTTTCTATACCATGACATTTTAATGACTTTTTATGCCTTACTATACTATGACAATTTTATGACATTTTTTGCCTTACTATACTATGATGTTTTTATGACTCTTTATGCCTTACTATACTATGACATTTTTTTGAATTTTTATGCCTTACTATACTATGATATTTTTTTGCTTTAAAGTACTATGACACTTTTATGACTTTTTATGCCTTCCTATACTATGACTTTTTATGCCTTCCTATACTATGACATATTTATGACTTTCTATACCATGACACTTTTAAGACATTTTTTGCTTTACTATACTATGATGTTTTTATTACTTTTTATGCCTTACTATACTATGACATTTTTTGCCTTACTATACTATGATGTTTTTATGACTTTTTATGCATTACTATACTATGACATTTTTATGACTTTTTATGCCTTACTATTTTAATGACTTTTTATGCCTTCC
>NW_019522571.1:0-2633 GCF_002814215.2 Seriola lalandi dorsalis | reverse complement strand
CAAGTGATAATGTCACATAGATCGCAATACATCACAGCCTCCAATTCAAGTTTCACAAATCTGAAAAGGTGTTTTAAACAGTCATTAAATTCGCCATGTTAATCTATAAATCTAGGTATAGCAATTGTTTTACCTAAACCCATTATGATGGAGAAAACCAATGAATTCACAATGTTTGTGTTTTTACAAATCTGAAAAATGTTTTAAACCGTCTGTAGCATAGGTATAGAGTCTATACCTACCAGGTCCTAAGTATAGGACCTGGTCTGATGTGGCCTGGATGGGAAAAAAGCAGTGAAACCTGTTCAGTGAATGTTGGTGTTTTAATTGCAGTCTAATTGTTAGTCATGTCCAGATTTAAAAAGTAATGTCAAAATGTTAATTAATTGATTTTAAGACAGATCTGGTCTATTGTTGTCTGGGTGAAGACAAAATTTAAATTTTCACAAATCTGAAGGGGTTTTAAAGACTTTAGACCCTTTCACAACAATAAGTGGATAAAGAGGAGAATTAGTGATGTCATTTAACTTTCCCATTAACTGCCGAATCAGAAACAAACTTCAACGCCGTGAAGTGAGGCAGCAGCAGGTTTAGTCATCACGTGTACTATAACAAGTTTACAGACATGATGATGTCCATAATGGATTTCGCACCTTAATGTGGTTCTTGACGACATTTGTTCTCTGTAGTCTCTGGTCCTCGGGGATACCGATCTCCTCCCAAATGTCCTTCAGATGGCACAGTGCTTTATTCAGGCACGACACAGCCTCTGCTGCAAGCACCTCGCTACAGGGACAGACAGTCGATAGATGCACGGTCAGTTCGTTTATCCATAAATCTTTTTTATGGCATTACTAATCAAACACATCTCACAGAGTTCACTGCTCTGGTCGAGTTAACCGACGTTGACGTTAGTTTAGCTAACACCTACCTGCTGCCTCGTTTAGCTAATATCATACATATAACGTTATTTTACAAACTCTGAGTCTGTCTGGAAAAGAGTTTTGACCTTACCTCTTTCTCATCGTTAAATTCCAGATCGTGTTGCGTTTATCGGTTTAACAGTTTGAAACAACCGAAACCTGTCAGAGAGTCGAGCTGAGCTGCGGTGCGACGTCTGCTCTCACCGCAGTCCGTTTCTACACATTTCAAAATACGCGCACTCTGCTCTCTGATTGGCTCCTTCTGCGGGAGCGCGCGATACGTGAAACTAACGCCGGCCGCCGGGGCGGAGAACCTCTGCAGCGCAACACGAGACGGAACCGCCCACCGCAGAGCAACTCATGAAGGAAAACAAACACACCAGTTTCATGGTGAAACGTGTTAATTTTAGACTGAAAACCGCAGACCACAGTAGAAAACCATAACAACATCACAACACAGTTTTCTCGCCCACAACTAAAAGCGAAAAAGGTCTCTTTATTCTTAAACATAGACGCTACCCTATAATGACGTTATCTCCAAGGACTGCCCTGATGTAGCTTTGTAATATCCACCCGTTTTAACAGTCCCCACAATACATTTTTGGCTGCATTAGATCACACCTCTGACCTGTTTCCCTTTCTTTGCATCTTATTTTTTATTACTTATTGTGCTTAGTGTGATTTTTTTTCCCAATACACTCTTGTTGTTCTGTTTATATCTGTTGTGTCAGTCAGGGTTTATATTATTACCTACTCCCTGATTACTCATGTAATAACATTGTAATGACTATCATTCCGCATTCTCTGCAATAGAAACAAACAAAAATGAAGAGAAGGAAAAGCTTTAAAACATTTTTAAAAACATTTATTCACTTTATACATCTTTACAGTTCTTTTGATGACAGAAACTGACCATAAGTGAACATTTTCCATCTGTAATGTCAGTGCTGGAGGGAATGCATGACAAGGGCCTGCAGGAATGTGTCAGGTTTCTGTTCATGATGTGCTGACAGGCCTCATACATGGTTGTCCAGCAAAGCTTCAATGAGTCTTGAACTGTTTGTAATCGCAGTCGTTACCACAATGAATTTATAACCTGAAAGAAAAAAAGAGAAACGTATAAAATAATTTTCTTCCAGGTCTTTTTGACTCAAGCAACAAGTGAATTTTTCCATAAACCACAGCAACAGCAGACATTTTGGTTAGGGTTTCTTTTTAACTTTTGAAAAATATCCTCCTGATCCAAAGGTTAAGGAGACCCATGTTAAGATTTTATGAAATATTTACCCAGTAAGAGCTTTTTATACATCTGAAATTTCATTTTGAGTCCAAGTGTCACAGAAATGACAATAACTCAGTGTATTTTGAAAAAATATATAAAATTGGTTGTCTCATAAAATTTTAAATATTCCCACATTTACATATCTTGATGTAATGTTTTTAATGATTGAATAATTCTCACTTTTTCAGATCTTATTAATTTGATGGCTGATTACTGAGTAAATGCAAATAGTCTAACACATTTCCAATCATTTCTGACAAATAAAATATATCAGTTATAGTTAACATTGATGCAGGATATATATAATTAAGTCTAATATTTATTTATCATAAAAACACAATAAAGGTGTAAAACTTTCTGGGGGGAAATTCAGTTTCTATCTGTGGATGTCAGGTGATGCCAGTGTTATTGTACCCAAAGAGTTCTCC
>NW_019522570.1:1714-2297 GCF_002814215.2 Seriola lalandi dorsalis | reverse complement strand
AGACAACAGCATGAGACAACAGCATGAGACAACAGCATGAGAAAACAGCATGAGACAACAGCATGAGACAACAGCATGAAACAACAACATGAGACAACATGAGACAACAGCATGAGACAACAGCATGAGACAACAGCATGAGAAAACAGCATGAGACAACAGCATGAGACAACAGCATGAAACAACAACATGAGACAACATGAGACAACAGCATGAGACAACAGCATGAGACAACAGCATGAGAAAACAGCATGAGACAACAGCATGAGACAACAACATGAGACAACAGCATGAGACAGACAGCATGAGACAACATGAGACAACAACATGAGACAACAACATGAGACAACGGCATGAGACAACATGAGACAACAACATGAGAAGACATGAGACAACAATATGAGACAACAACACGAGACAACATGAGACAACAACATGAGACAACATGAGACAGTCAGGACACAACACACAACATGATCCAGATCTCCAGATCTGTTAATCCAGGTCTAGAGGTCAGAACTTTCATCTGTGTGTGTGTGTGTGTGTGTGTGTGTGTGTGTGTGTGTGTGTGTGTGTGTGTGAG
>NW_019522570.1:0-516 GCF_002814215.2 Seriola lalandi dorsalis | reverse complement strand
TCATGTCTCTGTGTCTCTCACTAGCAGCAGTTTGTTTGTGTTGTTATTGCTCGGCTCGCTGTGATTGGTCCAAGGTACTCTCACCTGGTCGATGACACTGATGGCGTCTCTGATATTGATCTTCTGATAGGCCTCCCACAGCTCGCTCTTCCTGTACACAGACTTCCTGAGCAGCAGCTTACTCAGGTAGTTCTTATCAAACTGCTCCCACCTGAGCAGGTGTGAGAGAGAGAGAGAGAGAGAGAGAGAGAGACAGAGAGAGACAGAGACACAGAAAGAGAGAGACAGAGGGATTGATTTTGAAAATTCAGCTCTGGTTGTTTGCTCTCTTCAGTTACATGAACCCAGCTCCCCCTGCTGTTCACTGTCAGTCACTACAACAGAAGTTCACATGTTGAGTTCTAATGTTCTGACTCACTTGTCTCTCCAGTGGTGGTAACCCTGCAGCCCTGCAATGTCCTCCACTGCTGTCAGGATGTGGTCAAAGGCCTGAAACACACACACACACACACACAC
>NW_019522569.1:3692-4244 GCF_002814215.2 Seriola lalandi dorsalis | reverse complement strand
GACAGAGGGGACGGACAGAGGGGACGGACAGCTCCCGTCTGTCCACAGCTCAGTGTCTCTGATAACAGCCTTTCATAATAAACTGGACCTGAAGACGTCCTGTGACTCAGGGACTGAAATAACTCTCTCTCTCTCTCTGTCTGTCTGTGTCTCTCTACCAGGAGGTCCAGTTATGTGGTGACCACTAAGATCTACTGGGGAGGACAGTGAGTGCTGGGACCTGGTCAGACCCTGATCCAGATTCTGATCCGGACTCTGATCCAGATTCTGATCCGGACTCTGATCCGGACTCTGATCCGGACTCTGATCCAGACCCTGATCCAAATTCTGATCCAGATTCTGATCCAGACTCTGATCCAGACTCTGATCCAGACTCTGATCCAGATTCTGATCCGGACTCTGATCCGGACTCTGATCCAGATTCTGATCCAGATTCTGATCCAGACTCTGATCCAGATTCTGATCCGGACTCTGATCCGGACTCTGATCCAGACTCTGATCCAGATTCTGATCCGGACTCTGATCCAAATTCTGATCCAGATTCTGATCCAG
>NW_019522569.1:2122-2908 GCF_002814215.2 Seriola lalandi dorsalis | reverse complement strand
CACACACACACACAGAGACAGCACACACACACACACACACACACACAGCATCAATCAGCTGTCCTGCTGAAAGCTGCTAACAGCTCTGTTGACTTAAATCACTCTGTGAAATGTAAAATCGCTAAATTTAACCACAAAGACTCATGAAGTCAGAGAGAATCACACACACACACACACACACACACACACACACACACACACACACACACACACACACACACACACAGAGTCGGTCAGTGTCCTCTGTCAGTTGTCGAGGTCGTCGAGGCTTTAAGAAGCTCAGTCACACCAAGACTGGATTAGGAGTTACACACACACACACACACACACACACACACACACACACACACACACACACACACAGAGGAACCGAGCACGCTCAGACTGCAGTGGAAACATCTGCACCACCCCACACATCTGTACGCTGTCGCTTCATTAAGTCCTCGTTGACAGTGAACACAGTGGTTCAGATGTTCGGAGACAGGGACGTCACGTTGGGAGTCATGGCTCGTGGACAGACGTGTCCACGTCCTCTGCTCCTGCTGACTGTTTCTCTTGATGTCTGCTGGTCACTGTGTACATCAGCTCCTTGGAGTCTAATGCTGCGTTCAGGTGCTGCTCAGATGTTCAGATGGTTCTGCTGATGTCAGCGTGTTCATGTGATTTTAGGTCAGAATGTGGAAACAACACAGAGGCTGCATGTTGTGTAAAGCTTTAACCAGAGGCTTAAACAACAGTGTCTGTGGTAGTTATTATCAGCCCGACGTCAGCCCGACGTCAGCCCGA
>NW_019522569.1:0-964 GCF_002814215.2 Seriola lalandi dorsalis | reverse complement strand
GTGCGTGTGTGTGTGTGAGCGTGCGTGTGTGTGTGTGCATGCGTGTGTGCATGCGTGTGTGCATGCGTGTGTGTGCGTGTGTGCGTGTGCATGCGTGCGTGTGCGTGCGTGTGCATGCGTGTGTGTTGCAGGTCTGCGTGGATCTCTCTCCAGGTTACAGTTGGACTATGTTGACATCGTCTTCGCCAACAGGAGTGATGTCAACGCACCAATGGAGGGTCAGTACACACACACACACACACACACAGACTGGTTTAATAAAGTTTTCTGATTGAAAACATGAAGCAGCGGATCAGTGATTTATTGATCCTGATGTTTTCAGAGGTCGTCAGAGCCATGACCTTCGTGATTGATCAGGGTATGGCCATGTACTGGGGAACGTCACGCTGGAACGCTGTGGAGATCATGGTAGGACACAACACACACCTACAGTAGAACCTCCGGAGAACCTCCGGAGAACCTGAGAGCACCAGCATGAACTTTTCATATACAGCAAGTCTAGACCGAAGTCTTTATAATGTGAGCTGTCTGTCTCCCACCTGTCTCTCTCACCTGTCTGTCTCTCACTTGTGTCTCTCTCACCTGTCCCTCTCTCACCTGTTTCTCTCTCACTTGTCTCTCTCACCTGTCTGTCTCCCACCTGTCTCTCTCACCTGTCTCTCTCTCACTTGTCTCTCTCTCACCTGTCTGTCTCCCACCTGTCTCTCTCACCTGTCTCTCACCTGTCTGTCTCTCATCTGTCTTTTTCTCACCTGTCTCTCTCACCTGTCTCTCCCTCTCTCACCTGTCTCTCTCTCACTTGTCTCTCTCTCACCTGTCCCTCTCTCACCTGTCTCTCTCACCTGTCTCTCTCACCTGTCTGTCTCTCACTTGTGTCTCTCTCACCTGTCCCTCTCTCACCTGTCTCTCTCACCTGTCTGTCTCTCACTTGTGTCTCTCTCACCTGTCCCTCTCTCACCTGTCT
>NW_019522568.1:0-3943 GCF_002814215.2 Seriola lalandi dorsalis | reverse complement strand
AAATACTGAAAAGCAAATTGTAAAGTGACCTTAGTCTATTCATAAACATCTAAACTATAATAAATGTACTGCAAACATCTTTAGTAGATTATGTGTGTTACTGCTGCTTCATTTTGGAGGAAAAAAAAAAAAAAGAACTTTAATTTTGAAATCCTTTTACATGAATATTTTGTGGTAACTTGGTACACATGGTACAAAATGTGTACAGTTCCTCTAAGAAACAATTTATGGTGTTAGTGATTGTAGCTTAAAATCAAGAGCTTTTACAACATAAAAACTTAGGTTTATTACATGTACTTGTTTTAATCAGTAGATAACTTATTTTAAGAAGTTGGTCAAAATTAATATATATATTGATTTTGATTTAATATTTTCCCATTCACTTAACAAAAGAGAAGTATTAAGTTAGTACAACTTGTATATCTAGTAAACATCCTTCAAAAGCTTTTCCGGACTTGTTTTGCTGCCAGACCACGAGTTTGCATGCAATATCATTTAAGGTTAAGTCAATTGGTGAGTAGCTATCTTTCTTTCTGTTTTATTTGCAACACATATCAACTAACTCTATCAGTACACAAATTTTTACACAACTGTTATGGCCCAGTCTAGGGGGGCCTAGGACACAACATGGATTGGCCCCATCTTCCCCAAGTCCCAAGTAGCCACAACAACGATTAGTTTTGAATGTAAAGAAAATGATTTATTTACATAAAAGTTTCTTACGAACATATAAAAAATAAATATTGAGTTTAGGCTTCAGGGTGGACTAAGGCCAACATAATAAACATAATCACTCTGTCTGGAAAATAAACAACTAATCTAACCAAAGGAAAACAAATAACAACCAACTCACCTCCCTAACTAAATAAACAGGAAAAAAACCAGAGAAACAAAACTGGCAGCCCACCCTTACTACTCAAAGAAAACAACGAACTACACAAAACTGAGTCACTGCAACGGTGTGGCCAGTTGGAAGAAGAGGAGAACGAGAGTGAGCCGGCGGCCATCTTGGCTCGTTATATACCAGGTGATCGGGGATGCAGCCAATCAACAACCAGGGCGCAGAGCCTTTCCCCCAATTCCCCCAAACACCTATTTGCATACAAATGAGAAAACAGGAACACAGGGCACACACACACATATACAACAAACCACCTACAATAATATGACCGCGGTCATAACAACAACACTAAAATTGAAATTGTAGCTTATCCTAAGCTACTTTAGCAACTGTAAAGGTGGTAGACTTTTAGCTAGAAAGTGTTTTCAAAGTAGCTTACTCTTTTTTATGTTTTGTTCACAGTCGCAGTCTAACGATGAACAAACGTCTGCAGTGTTAATTGTGACAAAGATGCAAAGGTGTGTTTAGCTCTGTCCTAATTTAAAGTTGGTACTACCTTGATGAAGGTTTGTTCAACAGCCACATGGGTGACATTACTGATTTAACCTCTAACAGATGCATGTTGAAGTTTAAGCACTAGTTATTTGTGTGTAAGGTAAAAGCTGGCAACCGATGTGAATTGATATTTATGATGTTTTCAGTGTTCTTTCAGGGAAGTCTTAATATGTATCAGATATGTTTAACATGCACAGAGAGTGAAGCACTGGATTCAGTTAAGGGAAATGGTTCTCCAAAATCCCTAATTAATAATTTGAATATGTTGTTGTTTTATCTTGTGTAAGGATAACTTCCACGTAAAAGCCTGCAAATATTTGACTTAATGGTTTCATTTTGAGCTCTCAAAACATATTTTTTGTTAAAACTAATTTTGGTGTGGATTTATTTATCTATTCATTTTTGTAGAATTTCTGTATGTGTGAATGTTTATTTTTTACCATAGAGGTGATTATTAAGACAGTAAAAAGAACATTTAGACACTGTTGACATTGGTTTTTACAATAAACAGTTTGATCATAACACTGGAATTGCTGTAAAATAACTTACTACTAAAAATCAAGGTAACAATTTGCATGGACATTTCTGAGTAGAATGTAAGTAAAATAAATTTAGAGTTAGAATAGTTAGAATAGCTTAAATGAGTAATTTGGCCAATTAATATCACCAAAACTTTTTCATTAAAATTAAGTTGGTTTTCCCTAATTAAGCTTTTAAAGGACAAAGTGGTACTAAAGAAATTGAGTTACTCTAGCTATAAAAGTCTCATGGGATTTACTCAATAATGGCTAAATTGGAATTACTTAAAGAGATCCATGCAAATTGTTACCTCATTTTTTAAAGTTTAGCCAGTGTATTTTATTTTTATTCAGAGTGACTCTGTGTTTATTACCATATTTTAAAAATAATTTCCCAAACTGAAGGAAATATTACCTCGAACAATTAGAATAGACCACAACAGCAAAAACAGTATTTCTTAAAAAAAGAAGCTATATTTCTCATTGCAACAGGACATTCGGTGGCGATAATTTGCATGAATAACGGATTACATCTCTTCACAGATACTGTAAAATCCAAATGAGGAGGTCAACAAGGGAAGAAAGCAAATGAGCAACCTTTTGACACATAACCACAAGGTCGAATCACACAACTTGTGTATCACTTAAAGACGACCTCTGGTCAGACATAAAGAAACATCTATTCTTCATAGATACTGTGAATGTGTGGGGCTAATGATGGGTAAAATGCAGTGCAGTGGAGAAGCCAGTGCAAAGCTGTGCTTTGATGAATCGGGTGATTATATTCTGAAACACTCATTTGCTCTACAAACTTCTGTGGAATAAAGTAATCCTGTTTAGATCTCACTGACTAAAAAGGCCTGTTTGCCATTGATGTGTGAATCCCACAAGCAGCGGCTTTCTGTAATCCTTGCCTTGGATTATGGAAGGAGGCACCTGCAGTCAGATCAAGGATTGCAATTATGTCACCATTTATGTTTAATTTCATATATTTCATGTATACATCAGATATTATTTGATATCTGTAGAGACCGGGTAATTAAGTATTATTAATTATTTAACTGCAGTCTATCAATTCATAGGTCTTATTGTACTTTAAGTGGTTAAAATAGGTCATATCATTGATGTTAGGAGTAATTTCTACCCTGAACCACAAACGACATCAGTAAAAAACGATGTACTGTATGTTGTCATGTCCATGCTTATTTGCATGGGGCATATAGGTCCTGAAAATAGATTTAAGTTTATTTGTCTATCCCCTAAAAACACCATAATTATTATTACATTTGATATGTACACTTTTTAAGTAAATGTAGTCTTCATTTGGTCAGAGTCTTGATGATCTTATTTTGATTAAATTGTCTTATAATCCTTCAAATGTTTGCTGTCCACATGACAAGTTGTTTTTAAAAATCTTTGTATTACACGTAGAGTTTTGTCTTATTTAATGCACAACACTGAATCACAGGTTATTCCTTTGTACATCAGTTTGATTATTTTATATATTATTGAGCATAAATTTGCCATTCTGTGTTGATTTTGGAAAATATCCATATATAATCTTGTAGTAATTGTTTCAAACCTATTGCTCAGCACTGACCTGTTAGCAGGCCCTGAGGCAGTATTTGCTGCTGTGCTCATGTTGAGACCCCTGTTGAACCCCTTGCACTTCTCTGCAGTGTGTACAGTATGTACCCTGCTGCCTACAAATTCCCAATTACGACTATGTGACGATGACTACAGCGAACTCTGCAATTTATTTGGCCAGAGATCCTGAAACTAACCACCCCTCTTAGCTAGAATAAAATTAACTGGACTCTGATTTTGTGGTAGTGTCTGACAGTTTGTGGTAGTTTTGAGTCAAGAAAACTTAAAAAACTCTTAGATTTTGACACATGTAAGCCTAAGGAAAAGGCAAGAGTTGTCAAGGATTTGCGAGGTAAGTAGGACCCAAATGCAGTCAACTCTTGGGAGACGGTGCAGGCAGGCTTATTTAACCAAAAATCAAGACGTGAACGTGACATGAACA
>NW_019522567.1:0-724 GCF_002814215.2 Seriola lalandi dorsalis | reverse complement strand
AACTTTGTGACGTTGCCGCACTTAACTATGTTTTCCAAAGATTTCCTTCTTGTTTTTGTAAAATATTTTCATCATTTGAAATGATTTTACTGTCAAGACACCTTGAAGCTTTGGACGATGGCCCCTCTTGTGTAGTTCTTCCCAAGAATGACTCCATTATGACTTTAAAGTCTTTCTGGAGGTTTTTCTTGCTCACATGAGGGAGGTGTCAAGTCAGTTTCCAAATTTTTTAATTATTATTTTATTTAAAGTATATTCGTTTCATTGACTTTCAAGTCAGTTTCGAGTTTTTTTCTCATTTTATTTTTTAAAATGTTAGGTTTCCTTTCTGTTTTTTGATTGTCAAGACACCTTCACGCCTTGGAAGAAGGCACCTCTTGTGTGTTTTTTGCCAAGGATTTCTCCAACCTCACCTGAAGAGGTTGTTGTGAAGATATCCTTGTACACTAGAAGGTGTCATATAAGTTCTTTATTTTCTTTATTTTATTGTTCATATCAACATCATTGCCTTTTGGTTATTATCAAGACGCCCTGGAGCTTCATGACATTGCTGTACGTGAGTATGTCTTCCAAAGATTTCCTTCTTGTATTTCCAAAACATTGTCATCATTTGAAATGATTTTACTGTCAAGACACCTTCAAGCCTTGGACGATGGCCCCTCTTGTGTAGTTCTTCCCAAGGACTCCTCCAATCTGACCTGAAAGGTTTTTTGGAGGTTTTTCC
>NW_019522566.1:0-872 GCF_002814215.2 Seriola lalandi dorsalis | reverse complement strand
ATACTATGACATTTTTATGACCTTTTATGCCATACTATACTATGACGTTTTTGACACTTTTATGCTATACTATAGTATGTCATTTCTTGGCATTTACATGCCTTACTATACTATGTCGTTTCATTCCTTACCATACTATGACATTTTTATGACCTTTTATGCCTTAATATACTATGATATTTTTTTGACATTTTATGCCATACTATACTATGACGTTTTTTGACATTTTCATAACATACTATAGTACGACGTTTTCTGGCATTTTTATGCCTTAGTATACTATTTCGTTTCATTCCTTAGCATACTATGACGTTTTTAAGACATTTTATGCCTTAATATACTATGATATTTTTTTGACATTTTATGCCATAATATACTATGACGTTTTTTGACATTTTTATGCCATACTATAGTATGTCGTTTCTTGGCATTTATATGCCTTACTATACTATGTCGTTTCATTCCTTACCATACTATGACATTCGTATGACCTTTTATGCCTTAATATACTATGATGTTTTTTTGACATTTTATGCCATACTATACTATGACGTTTTTTGACATTTTCATGACATACTATAGTACAACGTTTTCTGGCATTTTAATGCCCTACTAAACTATTTCGTTTCATTCCTTACCATACTATGACGTTTTTATGACCTTTTATGCCTTAATATACTATTATGTTTTTTGACATTTTATGCCATACTATACTATGACGTTTTTTGACATTTTTATGCCATACTATAGTATGTCGTTTCTTGGCATTTATATGCCTTACTATACTATGTTGTTTCATTCCTTACCATACTATGACGATTTTATGACCTTTTATGCCTTAATATACTATGATATTTTTTTGACATTTTATG
>NW_019522565.1:6675-7704 GCF_002814215.2 Seriola lalandi dorsalis | reverse complement strand
GGGGGTCTTCGCCCTCTTCCTCTGTATTCTGGAGTGTGTGTGTGTGTTTATCCTTGTTTGTGTTTGCTGCAGCTGGAGGAGCGTAGACGAAGCACAAGCTGCTATCTCAATTAGCCCCTGCATTCATTAGGACCGCAAGTGAGAGCTGCAGCTTCTCTCTCTCTCTCTCTCTCTCTCTCTCTCTCTCTCTCTCTCTCTCTCTCACACACCGACATATGGTCCGGGCTTCTGCAACAAACTTACCAGAGATGACAACATCCCAGTGAATTAATCAAAGATGCTGTGTGTGTGTGTGTGTGTGTGTGTGTGTGTGTGTGTGTGTGTCGGGGGGTGGAGGAGGAGGAGGAGGTGGTGGGGGTGTCACATGCCTCCCCTGATGCTAACCTTCGTCTTCATCAAAACAGGAAGCCTGAAGCGGTGACATCTCCACCTTCAGCAGGTCTGCTTAGACCTTGGTGACACGGTGCGGCTTTTCAAAGGGGTTTGGATGTGTGTGTGTGTGTGTTTGCTTGCTGCTCAGTGTGTGTGTGTGTGTGTGTGTGTGTGTGAGTTGCCTCAGTATCCAGGATTATCCTCTCTAGGATGGCTGCAGGACTGCACGGATGCTGCTGACACTTCTCTACAATAGAAGCAATTAACCGAGGCTTAACTTTGTGTGTGTCTGTTTTAAGCCATGGATGTTTCTGCATGTGTGTGTGATTCTTTCTGTGTGTCTGTGTGTGTGTGTGTGTGTGTGTGTGTGTGTAGTTGAATCTAAACCAATCGTTTTTTTTTTGTTTTTTCTCCGTTCCTGGATTCTCATTTATCAAAGCATGCATAGAACAAGTTTTAAATGCGTGCCGAAGGCGTGCGCATTACCCCAGATAAATAAGCTAAACATGATTCGTCTGGAGGGAATGTGGAGAAATTTATGCAAATTTCACCCACATGTTTTGTTGATGTCGGTATCAAACTATTTCAAAAAACCATGGAGGGGAAAAGAAAAAAGGGACAAGCCAAATCTCTTCATCAGATTCTTTGCTGGAGTCA
>NW_019522565.1:4721-6161 GCF_002814215.2 Seriola lalandi dorsalis | reverse complement strand
GAGAGGAGCAAAGCATCGTGGGATAGAAAGGATGTCTGGCTCCAGTCTGGGTCGTGAGCTTCAATGTATCAGCGCTGCTCCTCTGTTCTCTCTCGGCCGCCTGGTCCCGGGATTGATTGATTGATTGATTGATTGATTCCTGTCATGGGGTGTGCAGAGTTCTGGCACCAGCAAAGCTCCTCTGAGCTGCTGGAAAATTTATGGTCGACCGGTTCTGAAGGAGCGTGTAGGATGAATTTAAAGAGTGATGGCTGCCGGTCACGCTCTGAGGTGGACGGTGAGCCGCAGGTACAGATCCACTGAAACTGAAACTGACTTCTTCTTCTTCTTCTTCTTCTTCTTCTTCTTCTGTTGGTCAGCTAGTTTCAAAAGTCCCAAAGAAAAAATGGTACCACTTCACAATAAGACTCCCTTTATAAATGGTTTATTAATTAGCTTGTTAACATTTTACAAATCATTTATAAGCCGTTATAACACATTAGATACAATATATATAACTTGCTTATAATTGTTTATTTGTGATTCATAAAGTGTTAACAACCAAATTAATAACCTAATTATAAATCCTTTATAAGGGTCGTCTTATTGTGAAGTGGAACCAAAACTGTTGGTGTTTTTATTTTGATATATTTCCTGATTGATTGACTCCTTACAGCTGTTTTATACCAGCTGATCGTTTTATTTACATTAATTCATCAAGAATGAAAGGAGAGATATGTGTTCACAGCCTCGCATACAAAAGCACAAGTTCTTCCCATTTGTCTATATTTGATTCCCCATTGCTTCCAGTTACTTCTAAAGAGGTAATTATCAATATTGTAGGTAAATATTCTTCTTTATCATATATTATTTCAAGAGGCTTTCAGTTTAGGAAGATCAATAAAATCCACAAATGTTCATAAAACGTTTTATTTTCCTTGCAACAACAATAAAGCAACAAAACCTGTGGATAAAGAAGACGAATCATGTTTAGATGATTTTTTTGAGGGGACATGGATCAGTATTGATCACCTCAGTTCCTCAGATCGTCCTCTGGGGACCAGGAACAACATTTTGAGAATAAAGAGATTTTTCCGTGTCATGGAGGCTCCAGAGGAAAAGTTGGGGCTCGTTGAAGTGGGTAGGATTCATCCTCTGGGGAACTTATTATAATATTTGTACACAATATCAATGCAATTAATACAGAGTCATGCCGCTAGCTTTGCAAAATAAAAATAATAATAATCTTTTAAAAGTCGTTCTTGTGGGACGTCTGTGATTTTACAGATCCATCGGAGGTTTTAACCTGCAGCTGTACAATACAAGAAATCCATAGGTGTTTAACAGTGGTGTCATCATTTACAGCCTCGTCCTGTCGTTACCTCGACGATCTCCTGAGCTGTCATCCATTTATTTATTTTTTCTACTCAGCCAACGCCGTCTTTTGATCATTTACTCATA
>NW_019522565.1:0-1032 GCF_002814215.2 Seriola lalandi dorsalis | reverse complement strand
TCCTCCTCCTCCTCCTCCTCCTCCTCCTCCACCCAGAGATGCTCTCACTCAGTGTCGAAGCACAAGTGCTGCTCGCGCCCAGGTCAGCGAGTCGCTGTGACAAACATATTTATAAAACCTAATCGCTGACGTGAAATGTGAGTCTGAGCCGCCGCAGCAGGTGTTGAAGGTCGTCTCTCTGTCACTGTCCATCTGTGAGTCTCTGGCACAACAACTGAAACTGAGCGTCTCTGTTAATACGCTCACTAAGTTCAGCGAGGTGCTTTTGAGACTTAAATAAAGCCAGAAACACTCATTGAAAATGTAAAGCCTGAAAATGATAGTAATAATGATAATAAACTTTATTTACAGAGGAAAGAGATGTAGCTCATAAAAAATGAAATAGTAAAATAAAATAAAGGCGAATAGAAGGACAATGAAAATAGACAATAGAAAGACAGTAGATGATAAAATATGTAAATGAAAATAAAAACCAGTAAGAAAAGTAAAATGTGAGCGGTTAATTAAAAGCCACGTTAAATTAAGAGGTTTTCAGCTGATGTTCAAAATCGTTCACGACACAGAATCACCACATTATGTCGGAGAGGCCGATGTGTCTCTGCTGCAGAGTTGGTGTTTTTTAAAACTAATCAGATTAATTCAAATTAACTTCACTGAGTTCTCTCACTGTGATGTTAATGAAAAACCAGGTCATGAAACAGTGTCAGCCGAAGGCGTCAAGTAGCTTCTTCTTTTTGTCGCTAAATCCTGATTTGTGTGTTTGTACAGTTGCAAACAAATACTTTAAATATTATTAAAACTTTCTGCAGCAAAGAGTTTGTTCTTCAAGCTGCTGTGTTTAGTTTTTCACCCCTGTTCAGTTTAGACGTGAGTGCAAACATGTAGAAAGTAGGTGCGATAACAGGCTAACAAGCTAACAGGCTAACAAGCTAACAGGCTAACATCCCTACAGAATCTGACTTTACATCCTTCATGATCAGATTTACACTAATTATAACCTAAACTAACGCTAAATGGAGTTTGCAGGCTACT
>NW_019522564.1:6137-6909 GCF_002814215.2 Seriola lalandi dorsalis | reverse complement strand
CTGGAGGAGGTGTGTGAGGTCCTGGAGGAGGTCCTGGAGGAGGTGTGTGAGGTCCTGGAGGAGGTCCTGGAGGCGGTGTGTGAGGTCCTGGAGGAGGTCCTGGAGGAGGTGTGTTAGGTCCTGGAGGAGGTCCTGGAGGAGGTGTTCGAGGTCCTGGAGGAGGTGTGTGAGGTCCTGGAGGAGGTCCTGGAGGAGGTGTGTGGAGGTCCTGGAGGAGGTGTGTCAGGTCCTGGAGGAGGTGTGTGAGGTCCTGGAGGAGGTCCTGGAGCCGTTACCTCCACACAGCTGTAATAGAACATTAATGGAGTGAAAGAAGCTGATGATCTGTGAGTCTGAAAATCCTCCAGTGTCCTTGAAGAGAAACTGATTAATGACCAACACACACAACAGCAGGTGTGTGTGTGTGTGTGTGTGTGTGTGTGTGTGTGTGTGTGTGTGTGTGTGTGTGTGTGTGTGTGTGAGATGCCTGTCAAATCTTCTTCTTTGGTGTTGTCTTGATGCTGCAGTGTGATTGGTTACTGAGTCAGTGGGCCTGAACGCCTTGAAAACAAAACACCATTTATCTAAATACACACACACACACACACACACACACTCATATCCACTGTAGAGTCTTACAGAAACCTTTTGAGGAGCGGATCAGATCCAGGTTTAATTTCCCTTGATCTTATTTTCCAGATCTCGTTAATTCGTCTTTAATTAGTTTTTATTTATTTAAATTTAAAACATAAACTCGTGATTTCAGAAACATGAATCATTTGTTTTCCTCAGG
>NW_019522564.1:3021-5358 GCF_002814215.2 Seriola lalandi dorsalis | reverse complement strand
GGAGGTTCTGGTCTGTGAGGAGGTTCTGGTGGTCTGTGAGGAGGTTCTGGTCTGTGAGGAGGTTCTGGTGGACCATAACTACGGGTTGACTGATATGTTTTATTCATTCATTAGTAATTAAAGAGTGATGTGATGTGATGAACCGAATCAGACTGGGAGAAACCACTGTCAGTCAGTCTGTTGCCATGGAGACGACATTCGTCATGTGTTTGATAGATACAGTGATGTTTATGTTTCTGTCTGTAGATCTGGTCCACCTCACCTGTCAGTCAGTTGGCTCCGCCTTCGAGGACCTGTCACCGGTGGTTACCAGGATGTTCCACACGCCAGAGTCACATGACCAAGGTAACACACATATACAGTCACTATAAACTTTCTCTCCTCTCTGACCTCCTCCTCCTCCTCCTCCTCTTCTTCTTTGTCTTTAATTCATTCATCACTTTCTTCTGTGGTTTTAATTATAACAGGAACAACCTCCAGGAACACACACACACACACACACACTCTCTCAGGATGGATGGATGCAGGTATAGACATTCATCACAGGTGAGGGAGGAGGAGAGAAGCTTCAGGTTTGTGTGAAAGTGTGAAACTGCAGCTTCAACGTTCAGACTCTGATCAACCTGCAGCTGATTATTCATTTAATCAGGTCATCTGATTAATCACTCATCAATTAATCATTTATCTAAAAAATGGAACAACCGTGAAAATAATGTCCCTGAGTCTCCAGAGGGAAAGTGACGTCTTCATTATAAACATGAGGTGGTCAGAATATTAGGAACGCCTCCTGGTCTTTGTGAAGGTAGAGTTAGGGTTCAGGACCACATCTGGAATACATCTGGACAATGTGTGAATATGAGGACCTAGTTGAAAACAGTTGAACGCTGTAAACAACTAAAGCTGCTGGAAAACTAGCTAAATGTTTCCACATGACATCATGAACTAATTAGCATATTGATGATGTCATCATGTCATATTATCACACACTCAGTTAGCAGCTGCCTGTGAATACAAACTGTTTGTACCAATTCTTTATGAAAGAACAACGGTCAGAGGAGAAACACCGACACTCAACCGACCAATGGCGTCACGTCATCAGTGCGTCGACCGCAGGCGGCCATGTTTAAAGAACAGACACTCAGGTAGAAACTATGGTTGTGTCTGACATGAAGTCACTTCTTCTACATCCCTCAGAGAGCTGTGTGTGTGAGTGTGTGTGTGTGTGTGTGTGTGTGTGTGTGTGGGGACCCCTGAGTGTTTGTATGTTAATCTGACATTTTATCACTGACTGACATTTAAGGCTCCAGTCTGTTCGTCCAACAGCTTCACATGTACTATAACAACGAACAATAAGTGACAATCACCATCATCATCATCATCATCATCATCATCATCATCATCTGCTCCTGAGAAGAAACCACATTCAGCAGCAGAGAAACATTAATCTCATGTTCGGCTGATGAATTTACCTTGAACAGAAACAGATTTTGAACCTTCCTCTGGAAACATCGTCCGTCTCATATTAAACTTTTTATTTACATCTGTTTTTGAACTTTATTTTTATGAAGCGTTTGTTGGTTCTTGAAAAGTAGATTTCTGTAAAACTTCTTTCTCTCTTTCGAAGTATAAAAACCTGATTTATATTAGTTTTATTTTTGTGTTTTGTCCATATTTAATCTGGATCACGTCTCTTTGGATCTGAGATGAGATTCGACAACACGTCCAACAAACCGGTGTTTTTATAATAACCTGGTCCTTACAGTTTGTTGCTCCTCCTCCTCTAATTGACATTTGAGTAACAACCTGTTTGACATTTTACACTCGACACCTCCCTCCTTCCTTTCTTTTTGTCTCTTCCTGTCTTCTTAAAGGGTAGCTCAGTCCTCAGGTGGCGGTGTGTTAAATTAACCATTAAACTGTGTTTCTGTCCTTAGAGAAGTGTCCATCTGTCCTCTGGTGTCTTTACTTCAACATGGCTGATGGATCTGAGGTTGAGGTCGAAGGTCATGACCTCCCATCTAACATTTACCTGTGCTCTGGACCGGACGGAGGCCTGGGACACGACCACGCCATCAGACAGGTCAGACTCACACACACCTGACTGAAACTCTGCTCTGACTGTTGATTGGCTACTTGTTGCCGTGGTTACACAGAATGGTAGACACAGGTAAACACAACAAAACAGATCAAACTGTAATTCATGTCAAATATTTAATATAACACACAAATGATGATGTGTCCCATGAATGTCCACCATCTTATTTTAGCATGTTAGCATGCTAACATTAGCTAATATGCTAGATACAAAGATACATGAAACATCATCATTATAATAAA
>NW_019522564.1:0-2228 GCF_002814215.2 Seriola lalandi dorsalis | reverse complement strand
CTGGGTGACTCAGAAAAAAGGTGCAATTTTGTAGAAAAAAGGTGAAATTTTGTGGGTTTCTAAAGAAATTTCCAATGCATTCCTAATGCATTATTTATTCCCAGTTTTTTGGGAATAACTTTGGGAAAAATTGGAATTTTAACACCAAAAGTCATAGCACCTCTTTCGGGATCAAGACTCCTCTCAGCTATTCTAGCTGTAGAGGAGAGGCTCGGAGCTGAGCACCCGTTATTGTTTATATTTATATTGATATTTATTAAAACAGCTGAAATTTAGTGATTCCGGGTTCAGGTCCTTTTATGCTCGACAACAGGAAGCAGCTCACAGCAGCAGGTTTCAGGTTTCAGTAAGTCGAGTTAAGTCAGTTAAAGAAACTGATCATCACTAAACCTTCAGTGTTTCAGACTTCTGCCGTTTGTTCCCTACATCAGATTCTGATGAAACATTGTTTGTGTTCAGATCTTGTGTCATGAGCAGGTGTATGACAGGCCCCGCCCACTTGCATTACCATGGCTGTTCAGATTTTGGTTGAATTGTAAAGTGCCGTGAGATAATGTCAACAGTCATTTCAACAGGATTCAACCTGAAGACTTCAAATTATTATTTTTATCTTATTATATATACTGAGACTGATTCCACCACACTTCTTCCTTTGTTGTTTTGAATTAGAGAAAATAATATATAAACTGTATGTGTAATGTAGTTACTATTAATTAAATTCTAAAGCTTCTCTCAAGAAACCTCAGAAAAAAAAACAAGTAATAAGATAATCTACAAAATGAATCACACTGTCTGATCAATACTGGAGCCCACAAATACTCGGTTTAGGATTGTATAGGAGCAGAACACGTCGACACTGATGAAGCTGGAGTTCTTTAGATTCCTTTAGAAACGTTACTATAATGATGAAGTGATTATTGATCTGCAGCTGATCACACTGACTCTTTCCATCTGTCGCTCCTCAGGCAGAGCTGATCTTTCAGAAGATTCTCCCAGAGGACGATTTCTGTCCTCCTGCTCCAAACCCTGAGGACATCATCTACGACGGAGAGAACACCTCCCCCTCCGCAGGGGAGGAGGAGAGGGGAGGGACGGAGGAGAGACAAGAAGGCGAAGAGGAAGAGGAGGAGGAGGAGGAGGAGGAGAAGCAGAACCTTCAGACTGAGGAATAACGTGGAATAAATCATTTATCTACAAACACACAACCCTTCCATAGAAGCCAAAACCTCCTGCAGTGCATTGTGGGTTAAAGTTGCCTTCATTTGTTTTTATTATTTTTCTATGATTTGTTATTTTTCTGCTTCCTGTCTTATTTAAATACTGTAACTAACAAACTCATTAAAACTTCAACTGGAACAAACCTCTGAGTTCATACTGTTTATTCCTCCATAAGATTCACAAGACGACTTACGATGACTTTTAATGCTTTACAATATTATGACAATTTAATGACGTTTCACGCCTTAATATACTATGAATTTTATACCAGACTATACTATGATGTTCTTTCCCTTACTATGACTTTTTTCTGATTTTTAATGACTTCCTTTTTTTATGACTTTTTATGCCTTACAATACTATGACTGTTTTTGCCGCCCTATACTTTTACGTTTTCATGACTTTTCATGCCTTACTATACTATGACATTTTTATGCCTTACTATACTATGACATTTTTATTACTTACTATACTATGACATTTTTATGACTTTCCATGCCTTACTATACTATGACATTTTTATGATTTACTGTACTATGACATTTTTATGACTTTTCATGCCTTACTATACTATGACATTTTTATGACTTTTCATGCCTTACTATACTATGACAATTTTATGACTTTTATTGCCTTACTACACTGTGATGTTTTTATGACTTTTCATGCATTACTATACCACTACATTTTATGCCTTACTATACTATGACATTTTTATTACTTACTATACTATGACATTTTTATGACTTACTATACTATGACATTTTTATACCTTACTATACTACAACATTTTTATGACTTTTCATGCCTTACTATACTATGAGGTTTTTATGACTTTTCGTGCCTTACTATACTATGACATTTTTATGCCTTACTATATTATGACATTTTTATACCTTACTATACTACAACATTTTTATGACTTTTCATTCCTTATTATACTATGACGTTTTTATGACTTTTCATGCCTTATTATACTATGACATTTTTATGACTTTTCATGCCTTACT
>NW_019522563.1:0-2127 GCF_002814215.2 Seriola lalandi dorsalis | reverse complement strand
TTCATATTATAATAAGGCATGAAAATTGAAAAAAACGTCATAGTATAGTAAGGCATAAAAAGTGAAAAAAATCTCAAATTATAGTGAGGCATAAAAAGTGAAAAAAAATTCATAATATAATAAGGCATGAAAAGTCAAAGAACGACATAGTATAGTAAGGCATAAAACGTGAAGAAAAACGTCATATTATAGTAAGGCATGAAAAATGAAAAAAATCGTCATAGTATAGTCAGGCATAAAAAGTCATAGTATAGTAACGCATTAAAAGTGAGAAAAAAAATCATAGTATACTTAGGCATAAAAAGTCATAAAAACGTCATATTATAGTGAAGCATGAAAAGTGAAAAAAACGTCATTATAGTAAGGCATGGATACTGAAAAAAACGTCATATTATAAAAAGGCATGAAAAGTGAAAAAAACTTCGTAGTATTGTAAGACATGAAAAGTGAAAAAAACGTCATAGTATATTAAAGCAAAAAAAGTCATAATATAATAAGGCATAAAAAGTCAAAAAATGATATAGTATAGTAAGGCATGAAAACTGAAAAAAAACGTCATAGTATAGGAACGCATGAAAAGTGAGAAAAACGTCATAGTATATTAAAGCAAAAAAAGTCATGATATAATAAGGCATAAAAAGTCAAAATACGACATAGTATAGTAAGGAAAAAAAAGTGGAAAAAACATCATTACAGTAAGGCATGAAAAGTGAAAAAAGCTTCATAGTATAGTAAGGCATGAAAAGTGACAAAAACGTCATAGTATAGGAACGCATGAAAAGTGAGAAAAAAAATCATAGCATACTTAGGCATAAAAAGTCATAAAATCGTAATATTATAGTGAAGCATGAAAAGTAAAAAAAACGTCATAGTATATTAAAGCAAAAAAAGTCATAATATAATAAGGCATGAAAAGTCAAAGAACGACATAGTATAGTAAGGCATAAAAAGTGAGAAAAACGTCATATTATAGTAAGGCATGAAAAATGAAAAAAATCGTCATAGTATAGTCAGGCATAAAAAGTCATAGTATAGTAACGCATTAAAAGTGAGAAAAAAAATCATTGTATACTTAGGCATAACAAGTCATCAAAATGTCATATTATAGTGAAGCATGAAAAGTGAAAAAAACGTCATAGTATATTAAGGCATAAAAAGTCAAAAAACGTCATAGTATAGTAAGGCATGAAAAGTGAGAAAAAACGTCATAGTATACTTAGGCATAAAAAGTCATAAAAACATCATATTATAGTGAAGCATGAAAAGTGAAAAAAACTTCATAGTATATTAAGGCATGAAAAGTGAAGAAAACGTCATAATATAGTAAGGCATGAAAAGTGAAAAAATTATCAAAGTATAGTAAGGCATAAAAAGTGAATAAAGGTCATATTAGAGTAAGGCATAAAAAGTGAAAAAGGCTTCATATTATAATAAGGCATGAAAATTGAAAAAAACGTCATAGTATAGTAAGGCATGAAAACTGAAAAAAAATTATCAAAGTATAGTAAGGCATAAAAAGTGAATAAAGGTCATATTAGAGTAAGGCATAAAAAGTGAAAAAGGCTTCATATTATAATAAGGCATGAAAATTGAAAAAAACGTCATAGTATAGTAAGGCATGAAAAGTGAAAAAAATTATCAAAGTATAGTAAGGCATAAAAAGTGAATAAAGGTCATATTAGAGTAAGGCATAAAAAGTGAACAAAAAGTCATATTATAGTGAAGCATGAAAAGTGAAAAAAACGTCATAGTATAGTAAGGCATAAAACGTCAAAAAACGTCATAGTATAGTAAGGCATAAAATGTCAAAAAACGTCATAGTATAGTAAGGCATAAAAACGTCATAGTAACTTCATAGTATACTTAGGCATAAAAAGTCATAAAATCGTCATATTATAGTGAAGCATGAAAAGTGAAAAAAACGTCATAGTATATTAAAGCAAAAAAAGTCATAATATAATAAGGCATAAAAAGTCAAAATACGACATAGTATAGTAAGGAACAAAAAGTGGAAAAAACATCATTATACTTAGGCATAAAAAGTCATAAAAACATCATATTATAGTGAAGCATGAAAAGTGAAAAAAACTTCATAGTATATTAAGGCATAAAAAGTCAAAAAACGTC
>NW_019522562.1:1952-3143 GCF_002814215.2 Seriola lalandi dorsalis | reverse complement strand
ACACACACACACACACACACACACACACACACACAGGCACAATATGTTGTATGATTCAAGGACGGAAGTGCTGATAAATCTCTTTAATGCTCTCCAGATGGATGCTGTTACTCTGCAGTTTAACCTTAGGATACCCTTCCAAAACACAGACGCACCACTCAGAGCAGATGCACAGACGTCAGGATCCCAGCGCCTCTCCTCCACAGACTGGGGTTGTCCTGTCTGAACACAGACCGAGGTCTGGCTCTGATCTGGTTCAGTCATCAGGACAAACAATGACACACTGTGCTGAGACAGTTACAGGTACAGGACTGTATCCACAACATTTTTGGACTGGAAATCAACTACAAATCCCAGAGAGCATTGCTGCAAGAAAGGTGTAATCACAAAGCTTTAGATTCAGTTTGCTGCGTGGCGAATGGTTGGGGGAAGTTAGAGAGTAATATTTGCAAAACTCATGAATTTGAATCAATTCATTTGAATATCATCATGACGCCTCGAGATGTCTGTTGCCAGCTGTGCATGAACGTGATGAAAGAGCATCTGAACATATCAGACTCATGAACATGAGTGCTGTTTACTGTGGCACGAGTGAACGACGTTCACACACCAGACGGTGGCGCTAATTCACCAAAGAGGTGTTTGTCAAGCATAAAAAAAAATCTGAGGAAGAAGAACTGAAGAAGAGAACAACTTTAGTTGGTGTTTGGTTGGTGTTTGGTTGGTGTTTAGTTGGTGGAGAATATGACCACATATATGAGAAAAATGTCACACCCCACTCTGAGCCTATTGGCGGTTGAGTTGCATTGTGGGTAATGTAGGAGCCAGATTCTGACCAGGACCCCTGGAATAAAAAAGACGATCTGACATCTGGTTCTGCTTTGATTCTTTTATTTAAAAAACTCTTTGAAACCAGTTACTATCCAACACTGTAGTACTGTAGTACTGTACAACTGTAGTACAATACTACAGTACTACAATACTACAGTAACTACTACAGTCACACTAGGCTGCTAGCAGCACTGCTATGTCTCTATCCGACCACTAGGGGGCTCTGATCCACATCATTAGCACTGCATGCTTGTACATACTGTACACATACTGTATGCAGCCAATCTACACACACACACACACACACACACATTTAAAAGAAATAAGTGCTTAAACAATAAAGACTGAATAACACATTTA
>NW_019522561.1:9867-11491 GCF_002814215.2 Seriola lalandi dorsalis | reverse complement strand
TCTCTAAAAACCACAAAGGTCAAGCTCATGGTGGTGTCAGAGAAAAGATCAGATTCATCCTCCGAGTTTCATCCAGGTCTGAACCAGATTTCACCCCAGTCCATCCAACATCTGGACCAGTGGTGGACCGACAGACCAACCATGCTGCTAATGTGGCTCAAAGGTTTAGGGACCGCACTGAGCTGTTGTGAGTGTTTCATTGTGTTTCATTGTGTTTCATTGTGTTTCAGTGTGTTTCAGTTGTGTTTCAGTGTGTTTCATTGTGTTTCAGTGTGTTTCATTGTGTTTCAGTGTGTTTCACTGTGTTTCATTGTGTTTCATTGTGTTTCATTGTGTTTCAGTGTGTTTCAGTGTGTTTCATTGTGTTTAACTGTGTTTCAGTTGTGTTTCAGTTGTGTTTCAGTGTGTTTCAGTGTGTTTCAGTTGTGTTTCAGTTGTGTTTCAGTGTGTTTCATTGTGTTTCAGTGTGTTTCATTGTGTTTCAGTGTGTTTCAGTGTGTTTCAGTGTGTTTCATTGTGTTTCATTGTGTTTCACTGTGTTTCAGTTGTGTTTCAGTGTGTTTCAGTGTGTTTCATTGTGTTTCATTGTGTTTCACTGTGTTTCAGTGTGTTTCAGTGTGTTTCATTGTGTTTCAGTGTGTTTCATTGTGTTTCAGTTGTGTTTCAGTTGTGTTTCAGTGTGTTTCATTGTGTTTCAGTTGTGTTTCATTGTGTTTCATTGTGTTTCAGTGTGTTTCAGTGTGTTTCAGTGTGTTTCATTGTGTTTCAGTGTGTTTCAGTTGTGTTTCAGTGTGTTTCAGTGTGTTTCATTGTGTTTCATTGTGTTTCATTGTGTTTCAGTGTGTTTCAGTGTGTTTCATTGTGTTTCATTGTGTTTCAGTTGTGTTTCATTGTGTTTCAGTGTGTTTCAGTGTGTTTCAGTGTGTTTTTCATTGTGTTTCAGTGTGTTTCAGTTGTGTTTCAGTGTGTTTCAGTGTGTTTCATTGTGTTTCAGTGTGTTTTTCAGTGTGTTTCATTGTGTTTCATTGTGTTTCATTGTGTTTCATTGTGTTTCATTGTGTTTCAGTGTGTTTTTCAGTGTGTTTCATTGTGTTTCATTGTGTTTAACTGTGTTTCAGTTGTGTTTCAGTGTGTTTCAGTGTATTTCACTGTGTTTCAGTGTGTTTCAGCGTGTTGACTGAACAGAGTTCATTTCACTCGCTGGGTTTCAATCGCAGTTTTGCGCAAAATAGAAGCAACTTTTTAGAAAAATCGACAAATAACAATTGTGAATGTTCTGTGTTTCCATTGAGTGATGTTATGAGAATAATGTGCAGTTTTCTCCTCTTGCAATATCATTCCAATTAAATGTGACAATGGATTTCCAGCTGTCTGTCTCTGGGTTGGAACTGGTCCAGTCCAGGTTAACTGGTTTTAACTGTCCAAATCACAAAGCTTCAGTTGCTTGTTCATTGGCCGATTTATCTATACTTCCACCAAAATAACAGTGAGGTCAAAGACTTTATCGATTCACCATCTCTCTTATGTTTCCAACATGTTTGTCAAAAACAGCTCAGTCCCAGTCCGTCCATCTATCACAGCTGATCATAGATCTGAAGATAAATCCAAAATAATGTTAAAGTTT
>NW_019522561.1:7459-9045 GCF_002814215.2 Seriola lalandi dorsalis | reverse complement strand
GAAAATGTTTGAGACTTAAATAGACAGATGACTAAATTAAAATGTCGTAGCAGCCGAGTTGAAATGCAATAAAACACAAAGACAAAAATACACAGGATTCAAGTAAACAATAAAAACGAGCGGAAGATAAATAAGAATAAATAAATATGTTGACATGGAGCAAAGAGTGAGGGTGAGTCACAGAGATGATTGCAGAGTCAGTCGTCGTAGCATCAACAATAAGATTCGTTTTTTTACTGAACTCTCCTCTCTTTACTTTCTCTCTCGTCCTCATCTGTCCTTTTTCTCCTCTCTCTCTCTCTCTCTCTCTCCCTCTGTCCTCACCCTCCTCCCTCTCTCTCTCCTCTCCCTCTGAAACTAATTAGCAGTGAAGGCCGGAGCAGAGGGAGGGAGACGTGAGGAACGAGAGGAAGAAGAGGAGAGAGAGAGAGAGAGAGAAAAAAAGACACTAAAAGTAGAAAAAAGATCCATATTAGATGTTTGAGCGCTGGTTAACCCCGTGAGCTGTAAACAGCCACAACACACACTTCCTATTTGTTCTTCCCTGCGGTTTCCTCCCTGACCACCGTGAGCTGAACTTCACTCTCCAGACGTCTGAAGCTTTCAGACGACCGTCACTCTTTCTGCTTTTATTTATTTCATTTCTCCTTTCTTTCTGGTTTTACTCACTTCCAAACATCCCCTCTCTTTCTTCCCTCATTTGATTATTTTATCTTTGCTATTTTGTCGTAATTATTTTATTCAATTTTTAACATCCTAACTTTTATTTCTGGTTTCACTCACTTTAAAACATCTCCTCTGTTTTACTATTTTATTATTTTTATCTCTATCCCTCTTTTGTTATCTTTGCTTTCCAGTCTTTTAATGTTTTTATTTATTACTCTCTGTGTGTGTGTGTGTGTGTGTGTGTGTGTGTGTGTGTGTGTGTGTGAGGGGGTGGGGTTGGTTTTTATTGTTTTTATTCTGTTAAGCACTTTGTTATATTGTGTCTATGTTGTATGATTGATTGATTGATTGATTGATTGATATATTCTACAGATGTTGTGTGTATGATCCGCTGTATTTCACACTTGTTTCAGCTCCAGTTGGCGAGCAGCAGAGTGAGAGAGTGAGAGAGTGAGAGAGTGAGAGAGAGAGAGAGAGTGAGAGAGTGAGAGAGAGAGAGAGTGAAAGAGTGAGAGATGTTTGGCAGGTTGTTGCTGACTCAGTGGAGACTCCTGATGCAGCGTCCAGTCTCTCTCTCTCACTCTGCTGGGCGTCGCTGTGACCGACGGAGGCGTCTGCTGCACAAAGTTTTCATCCTCCCTCGTCTCCTCGTCCTCCTCCTCCTCCTCCTCCTCCTCCTCCTCCTGCTGGAAGCTTATTTTTCTGTCAGTAAACAGCTGATCGGCCGAGCCGTGTGATGCTGCAGCCGCTCGATAACATTATGCAAAACTAGAAAAAATATATAAAGAGGAATGTTGGAGGAGGAGGAGGAGGTGAGAGGAAATCAATGGACGAACTGCTTCAAATCTGGTTGTACTGTATGTGTGTGTGTGTGTGTGTGTGTGTGTGTGTGTGTGTGTGTGTGTGTGTGTGTGTGTGTG
>NW_019522561.1:4864-6576 GCF_002814215.2 Seriola lalandi dorsalis | reverse complement strand
GTCCCACCATGCCGGGTCTGCTGTTTACAGAGATGCTGGCTCTGTGATCACCTCTGCCCCCCCCCAACACTCCCACCTTGAGCAGGATGTGAGGGGCTCATGAAGCTACACGTTTCTTTGATGTAAACACTCCGCTCCCCTTCTGGTCGCACTCTGTTGTTTGTGTCCTCACCCTTTTCTAATCACCGTGACGATAAATAACTTTATTTGACCGACAACATCTGGTTTTTTATGTCACTTCCTCTCTCTCCAGACGAGCCGGGTCGTTACTCGTGTGAAAAGTTGCAAAAGCTGTGAACTGAAGCATAAAAACAGGCCTCAGGTCACAGTTACACTGTTCACACGTACAGACTCGCACGCCGCAGTTACGACGGCGTGACGTTCTCTGTGATCCGAGCCTCGAGAATCATGGAGGTGATGAGCGCCGCTGCGTTGGTGAACTCAGGCTTCGTCCACGCTGATACGTTTTCATTTTAAATCAGCGTTTTAAAACTAAATCAATCTCCGTCCAGACCAACTCACACGCACACGACCACGTACACTGAGCATGTGCGAGCCGGCGTAAACAGGAAGTAGATTGTCTCCTCTGCAGTTGTAGCATTAAAACAGAGAATGTAAGTGAACAGCAGCTGCAAAGACAACAAGGTCAGTGACACTGTCATTCATCTTCATGTTGTTTTCACCACTGGTAGTCCAGGCTGATGACAGCCAATCAGGAGAGGCCGTGGGTGTGACCTCATCGTTTACAAACGTCTGTCCAGACTACAACACAACCCCTGAGTTTTCAAAATAAAACACAACGCCAGAGTTTTCAAACTACAACACAACCTCAGAGTTTTCAAAATAAAACACAATCCCAGAGTTTTCAAAATAAAACACAACGCCAGAGTTTTCAAACTAAAACACAACCTCAGAGTTTTCAAAATAAAACACAATCCCAGAGTCTTCAAAATAAAACACAATCCCAGAGTTTTCAAACTAAAACACAACCCCAGAGTTTTCAAAATAAAACACAACCCCTGAGTTTTCAAACTAAAACACAACCCCTGAGTTTTCAAAATAAAACGGGGCCAGCAGCGTTTCTGAAACTCGTGGCGTAAATACTAACCCACGTCACTAACCTTGACCTCCATGAGGCGGACGACTGTCGACGGTCTCGTTGTTTCAGTTCTCGTTTGATGTCATCTCAGTTTTCTCCGATCTTAGCTGTTAACAAAAAACATTTTTTTTAAATGAGTTTAGTTTAACTTGTTTTAATAAACAGGAATTATCCTTTAATATTTTAATATTTTCTATATTTAAATATTTTTTTCTAGTTGCTTTTTATTATTTCTGTCTTTAATAATAATTTTAAAAAAAAAAACAAGAATTATAACAAAAATAATAGTAAGGTTTCCTGCTTATGAAAATCAGACGACAAAGAGCTTCACAAGGATAAATAACAAAACAAACACGTCGACAAATGACTCAAGATAAAAAATAAAACAATAAAAACAGTAAAAATAGAAACACAAGTAAGCGATGTGAAAATATGTGAAATATTTAAAAGATTAATCTTTTAAATATTTCTTTCTTGTCTCTTTAGTTTTATTCTTTGTTGTAATCCTGTTGAAACCATGTGAAGAACTTTGTAACTTTATTTTGAAAAGTGCTGCCTAAATTCAGTTCCTGTGATTGAAGTGACGGAGATGTGATGGAGCTTTTTTTTTTTT
>NW_019522561.1:0-842 GCF_002814215.2 Seriola lalandi dorsalis | reverse complement strand
TCTTTAAAACACAGAGTGGTTTACTCTTGCTGTTCCTGTCGTCGCTTAAACTGCAGAGCACATCCAGTGAAGTCCTCACATATAACAATCCTGACTCTGTTCAGAGGTGGAAAGACGCATTCAGATCTTTTATTCATGTAAAACCTTCAAAATAACTGCAGTGTAATCATGGTAATTAAAGTGTTCAAGATTTAATTAATTACTCTGTGACGAACCTGCTCCTCATGGGTCTGATCCAAACTGGGCCCAAGGAAAATCCTCCCAAGAGAGAGCAGATGTGAGGCGGGACCCGAGCGGCGCCAGACCCGACCCGAATAAATAGACCTGAACAGAGAGAGAGCACAAACACAGCAGCAGTGTGATGTGTTATCAGTTAATACAATAAATTAACAAGCAGCCACATGGAAAAGAGGATAATAACATTATGTGCTTTATACTGTATATATCTACTGTATATCTGCTTCACAGACAAACGTACATGAATATGGGAAAGTCCTGTTTCCACCTCCGGCACATTCATCACTCCGTCCTCTCTGCTGTAGCTAAATATAAATAGCAGTAGCTAACTAGCTAGCTTGTTTAATACACTTTACTTTATTACCTTCAGAGTTTCTGAATGAGACTGTGTCAAGTGTCTACGGATGAATGCTAATGTTAGCTAGTTTCTAACTTTAGCCTTAAGTTACAGTTTAGCTAACTAATGTTAGCTAGCTGCCCTTTCATTTCCAGTGTTAGCTTGTCATTTCATTAGCAATATAAAATGTCATGATGTAATGTTAGCAAACACTGGAGCTCAGTCATGAGCAGTGAGACAGTGGAGGATTAACTTCACGTGGTGGTTC
>NW_019522560.1:6549-7352 GCF_002814215.2 Seriola lalandi dorsalis | reverse complement strand
ATAATAAATGATGCAATAAATGATAATGATGATAATGGCAGCAATGAACGTGTGCATGTACAGTACATAGAGCAGCCCCCCATTTTCTTCAGCGCTACCATTAGCAGCTAGCTTGCTGGGATTGGTCATTGAAGAATGAATTTAACAATTTGTAAGATTGTTCAAACTAAAACAATGTAAAAAAGTGCAAACTTTCTAAATGCACTGTATGTCTAACTGATCGATCTGTCCAACAGCCATCTCTTTTCTTTCCCACCAGGGAGTTTCTCTAGGATGAGGTGTAATTCAGTACATGTTCTTACAGCTGCTTTCACACCACGGCTGCTGATGCTGCTTCTGAAACAGTTGCCTTGGTTACCAATGTTGGTGTGTTGGCTTTCCAGGATGGCGGCCGGATTGATGACGCCACATCTCCGAGGTGGACCCCCGGAGGTTCCTGTTCTCTCACTGAGGCATAGTGGTCCTCACTGGAGGGGAAGCACATGATGTTCGGCCTGACTGTTGCCAAGGTGATCCAGAGGATCTCCTGGGAGGAGTGGAGGCTCCACTGTTGGAGGAGGACACATGGGGCAGAGGAGACGTCCTCCTCCTCATCCAGGATCTCCACGTCACCCTGGATGTCTCTTCGCTGGATTCTCTCTGCATCCAGGACACATGGAGACACAGAGGAGCCGCCTCACCTGCATCCAGGACCCAGCAGGTGCAGCTGTACAGAGACTGGTAGACTGATAAGGGGCGGGGTCAGCCTTCTGGTTTCCACCTTAACCACTTCAGCCCAGGTACATGCGTGTGTCTCAGAGCTT
>NW_019522560.1:0-514 GCF_002814215.2 Seriola lalandi dorsalis | reverse complement strand
GTTTTCACCTGTGTTTATTTGGATTACGCAAAAAGTACCAAGCCGAATTACACCGAACTTGGTGGAGGGAGGGGACATGGGTCAGGGAAGAGCCCCTTAAGTTTTGGGGCAGATCCGGATCATTTACTATGACTTTTAATTTTTTTCTATAAAGTCTGGTGCACGTTGTTTGACAGTGGCCTTGACAGAGGTCTGCGCTCTATGAATACCGTTCTGGTTTAATAGGTAAGAGGTTTTTTTTATTTTTATTTCATGTGATTCTGTCAAAGGAGAAAATATTCACTGGATGGGAGACAAAGAGAGAGAGAGAGAGAAGTGGATGTACAGTTTAAAGAAGAAATATCAATAATATTCATCATATAAGGGCAGGAGGCCCGTCTGTGAGAACCAGACTACACCTGTGTCTAAACCCAGCTAATTACAGTCATGGTCCACACAGGTGACCTCCTCTCACCAGAACACCTCTTGTTGCATTTGTTTGGGTTGGACAACTTTCATGTCATTATTATGCTGC
>NW_019522559.1:24126-24729 GCF_002814215.2 Seriola lalandi dorsalis | reverse complement strand
AAAACGTCATAGTATAGTAAGTCATGAAAACTCATATATACGTCATAGTATAGTAAGGCATAAAAAGTTCATAGTATAGTAAGTCAAAAAACGTCATAAAAATGTCATAGTATAGTAAGGCATAAAATGTCATAAAAACGTCATAGTATAGTAAATCATGAAAACTCATAAATACGTCATAGTATAGTAAGGCATAAAAAGTTCATAGTATAGTAAGTCAAAAAACGTCATAAAAACGTCATAGTATAGTAAGGCATAAAACGTCATAAAAATGTCATAGTATAGTAAGGCATAAAATGTCACAAAAACGTCATAGTATAGTAAGGCATAAAATGTCATAAAAACCTCATAGTATAGTAAGTCATGAAAACTCATATATACGTCATAGTATAGTAAGGCATAAAAAGTTCATAGTATAGTAAGTCATAAAAACGTCACAAAAACGACATAGTATAGTAAGGCATGAAAACTCATAAAAACGTCATAGTATAGTAAGTCATAAAATTTCATAAAAACGTCATAGTATAGTAAGTCATAAAAACGTCACAAAAACGACATAGTATAGTAAGGCATAAAATGTCATAAAAACGTCATAGTATAGTA
>NW_019522559.1:4833-19371 GCF_002814215.2 Seriola lalandi dorsalis | reverse complement strand
GTAAGTCATAAAATTTCATAAAAACGTCATAGTATAGTAAGGCATAAAATGTCATAAAAACGACATAGTATAGTAAGGCATGAAAACTCATAAAAACGACATAGTATAGTAAGGCATGAAAACTCATAAATACGTCATAGTATAGTAAGGCATAAAAAGTTCATAGTGTAGTGAGGCATAAAATGTCATAAAAACGTCATAGTATAGGAAGGCATGAAAACTCATAAATACGTCATAGTATAGTAAGGCATAAAATGTCATAAAAACATCAGAGTATAGTAAGGCATAAAAATGTCAAAAAAACGTCATAATAAACTAAGGCATAAAAACTCATAAATACGTCATAGGATAATAAGCCAAAAAAGATGATAATAACGTCAAAGTATACAAAGGCATAAAAAGTCATAAAAACGTCATAGTATACAAAGGCATATAAAGTCATAAAAACAACATAGTATAGTAAGGCATAAAAATGTCATAAAAACGACATAGTATAGTAAGTCACAAAAACGTCATAGAAGAGTATGGCATAAAAACTGATAAATATGTCATAGTATACTGAGGCATAAAAAGTCAAAACAACGTCATAGTATAGTAAAGCATATAAAGTCATAATAAACTAAGGCATAAAAACATCAAAAAACGGCGTACTATAGTAAGGCATAAAATTTCATAAAAATGTCATAGTATAATATTTCGTCAAAACGTCATAGAATATTAAGGCATAAAAACTCATAAAAACTTTATAGTATAGTAAGGCATAAAAACTCATAAATACATCATAGTATAGGAAGGCATAAAAAGTCATAAAAACATCATAGTATAATAAGGCATAAAAAGTCATAAAAACCACATAGTATGGTAAGTCATAAAAGCGTCACAAAACGTCCTAATATAGTAAGGCATAAAAACTCATAAATATGTCATAGTATAGTGAGGCATATAATGTCATAATAATGTCATGATACACTAAGGCATAAATACATCAAAAAACTTCATACTATAGTAAGGCATAAAAAGTCATAAAAACGACATAGTATAATAAAGCGTTAAAAGTCATAAAAACAACATAGTATAGTAAGGCATGAAAAGTTATGAAAACTACTTAGTATAATAAGGCATAAAATGTCATAAATACATCATAGTATACTAAGGTATAAAAAGTCACAAAAACGTCATAGTATAGTAAGATATAAAAACATCATAATGTAATATGGCAAAAAATATCATTAAAATATCATAGTATAGTAAGGTATAAAAACGTTATGTATATTAATGTGTCACGTTCTGGTGAAAATGTTGTTTGGACCCAAGTGCAGATTCAGACAAAAAAATGACGCGTGGTGTAGTAGCAAAAATTATTTATTGGCAACTGTTCCATTAGTGAGGGAGAGAGGTTTGGGGGAATGTTGGGGGTCCCAGTTGTTTCAGGAAATACGTGCTGGAGGATGGCTGGCATGGAAAAGGTGAGTTGTCTGCGTGGGAGTAGCAGGTGAGCGGCGTAGCTGGAAATGGTGGTGCAGCCGTCAGGAGGTAGAGAGAGACATTAATGAGGATTCCTCCAAGACAACAAGAAGTGATGTATAAACATAGTATAGTAAGGCATAAAAAGTCATAAAAATATCATAGTATAATGAGGCATAAAAAGGGCACAAAAACATCATAGTATAGTAAGGTATAAAAAGTCATAAAAATGTCATAGTATAGTAAGACGTTAAAAGTCAAATAAACGTCATAATATATTAAGGTATAACAAGATTTTTTTATAATAAGGTGTGAAAAGTCACAAAATTGTTACAGTATAGTAAGGCATACAAATTCATTAAAATTTTATAGTATAGTAAGGTAAACGTAATAATATCATGAAGCATAAAAAGTTGTAAATTCAAAGGTAAAAAAAAGTATAGTGAGGCATAAAACATCGTAGTATAGTCAGGATTAAAAAGTGTTAGTATAATAAGACATAAAAAGTCAAAAAAACATCATAGCATAGTAAGCCATCAAAAGTCTTAAGAACACCATAGTACATTAACGCATAAAACGTCATTCAAATTTCATGGTATAGGGGCATCGTGTGGCGTAGTGGTCTAAGCAGGCACCCCATGTGTAGAGGCTACAGTCCTCGCTGCAGTTGGCCCTGGTTCGAGTCCCGCATCATTTATATTAATACGTCATGATCTGGTGAAAATCTTCTTGGACCCAAGTACAGATTCAGACACAAAAACAACCAGTGGTGTAGTAATAAAAGTTATTTAATGGCAACTGTTCCATAAGTGAGGGAGAGAGTTTTGGGGGAATATTGGGGGTCCCGGTTGTTGAGGGAAAACCATGGAGGGGATGGCTGTCGTGGAGAAGGTGAGTTGTCTGAGTGGGAGCAGCAGGTGAGCGGCGTAGCTGGACAACGAGTGATGTATAAACATAGGATAGTAAGGCATCAAGAGTCATAAAAACATCATAGTATTGTAAGGTGTGAAAAGTCAAAAAACGTCATAGTATAGTAAGGTATAAAAACATAGTGTAGTAAAGTAAAAAAACTAAGGGATAAAGAAAATGTCATAGTATAATAAGACATAAAAAGTCATAAAAAGGTCATATATTAAGGTATAAAATCGTCATAGTATAGTAAAGCATAAAAGTCAAAAAACGTAAAGTATAAAAAAGTTACGTACATTAATGTGTCACGTTCTGGGGAAAATGCTGTTTGGACCCTCGTGCAGATTCAGACACAAAAATGACCAGTGGTGTAGTAATAAAAGTTCTTTAAAACTGTTCCATGAGTGAGGGAGAGAGTTTTGGGGGAATGTTGAGGGGGGCCGAGGAATCCAGGTTGTCAAAGTATGGTAAGGTATAAGAATGTCATAGTATAATGAGGAATAAAACATCACTTAAACATCATAGTATTGTAACGCATAAAAAGTGGTAAAAATGTCATAGCATGATAAGGCATAAAAAACGTGATAGTATACTAAGTCATTAAAAGCCATGGTATAGTGAGCATTAAAACATCAGAAAATGTTATAGTAAGGCATAAAATGCTACAGTGACTCTGTATTGCAAAAGTAGTATTACCAGACGGGACAGGTCTATAGCTGTTTAGCATGCTAACTTCAATAGAAGAAGTGGAAGAAGAAGCAAAACAAGTTAACATTAGTGTTGCTTTCCATCTGTGGAGACAGCTCTTGATGAGTAAAAGAATTAAGTTTGATGTTGAACTTGCAACATTTCGTTTAGACTGGTAAGAAGTCTAAACAGTTAATGCTAAGGTTAGCTATGTAGCAATAGCAAATACTTACATATAGCACCTTCAAGAGAGTGTTGAATATGGATTATTTATAGCTGTACTGTTTTTCCCAAGTGTCCTCCTAGTGAGCCAATACTGAGCACCAAGCACAACCCTAATATTATAAAAGTCAACAATTTAAACTAACACCATGTGTAGTTACATGTTAACTAAATATTAGCTTATTTGAACAAATTACTATGATAACTTGCCACTCAGAGGTCTGGAAACAAAAGGATGGCTAAAGGTAATCTTCTCTGCTTTCACTCAGCTGTAGATAAGGGACTGCCTGTCTGTTGCTCTTCTTCTACACCATATAGGAAGTACAATTACTACATTACATGCAATACCAGAAATAGCCACTAGGAAATTCAACTCTCCATAAAAAACAGTTCCAACACAATAGCTTTACTGTGGCTAGGCTAGTGGGTTTCTACAGTGGTTTTAGTTGTGTCCATTAAGCCCAGTTTAACCCACAGGAGTTGGGTCATCTGACTTGTTTTGCTGCCAAACGGGAAAAAAAAGAATTTATGACAAGTGGAAAGTGTCACCTTAGGTAAAGGTAAAAGTATGAAAATGTATGCGTCTCCAAAATAAAATGAAGGAATGTTTATTAGCTAACATAAATAGAAGTTGCGGGTGTATCACCTTCCTTTGCCTCAGCTCTGTGATCATCTTTTATATATGGTCAGCCATTTTCCTCAGGATCCAACATCTTGTGCACAGGGTGCTTTGTTTACAGAGGAGCCTGTTTAGTTGTGCGCACACGACAGGTTTGTCATGGCCATTACAATTGCCCTGTTAAAATAAGGATCTTAGAGTATGTAAAATATCAGCCAACTCATTAGTAACTTGTCACATGATATTATGACCTGCATTTAGCGGACAGGTGTTATTTTAAAGTTGCAGATGCGATCCCCCAACTGTGGTTAAAAACACTGAAATCAAAGCTGGAGTTCTGAAATTTTCTTATCACAACAGCGATGTGTCGAGCCCCCAATCATCAGAAATGCATCATTAACATTTTTTTGATCTTCCACAGATTTATTTTTTGCCCTTCATCAGACCTCTGTTTTCCTGCGGCGGCGTTGAGCTCAAGTCGCCTGTCTTCAGTCTGCACACAGATGCAAAGTTTTAACTCCTGAGGAGATGAAGTACAATTGAAAGCTGTAGAAGGTGATTGGATATGATGATAAACACACACTTTGGGGATATTACTGAATGTTAAATAATGTTTACCTCATCAGAAGAAGGTCAGTTTGTGAAACAGGAAAAAGCTGCTGATGACAGAGAAGATAGATGGATGATGATGAGGAGGAGCCATGAAGTGGTGTTTACCTGCGCTGAATGCAAAGGCCTGTGTGCATCGCTCTCTCTCTCTCACACACTGCAAAGCAATTTGTCCCTGATTGCAGAGACTCTCCTTGATCACATCCTTTAGAGCTGAACTTGGTCCGACACTGTTGGTTTGGTGATAAAAAGTCTCTTGTCACATGAGACATGAAAATGTTTGTCCTTGCAGATTGTGGAAAAGATTGTTACTAGGTGTAGTGGACACACCTGGTCTGGCATCAGTCACAAGCCATTGAAGAAGTTCACTTTAAGGTCATGCAGAGTTATTGACACTTTTTTACTCTTCCCACCATCAAACTATCAAATTGATGGAAACAGAGACAAAGGACGGAAAGACCAGGTAGCCAATAGAGAAACAGACAAAGACAAAGGGGAAGACAGAGACTAAATACACAAGGGAGGATAGGGTAATAAACACAGGTGGAACACATGAGGGCGGGGCAGACAATTAACCAGGAGGGAAACACAAGACAAAGACAGAAAGTAAACTAACATGAGACACACAAGGGAAGAGGTTACAAAATAAAACAGGAAATAAATTAAATCCAAAACAATCAAACATGAAGTGTCCACACATATACCAAAGTCCAGACACAAAAGAGTCCAACAAAGTCCAAAAGTGTTCAAACAAAAAGTGTCTTCTAGGGCAAACTATGACAATGGGTCATGATCCTTTGATGAAATACAGAGCAACATTTCTCTTTCCGGTTGAACAAAGTTTGTTCTTGACGTTGGACATTGTAGTTTGATAAAAAAAAACAATTCCTGAGAGTTCAAGCTTACCAAATGGTCTTCCTCAGCAGATGAAGCTATGCTCAGTTGTCAAACAGACTCATCTGTTCAGTTCGACGGTCAATACATCATTAAAATATCCAATGTTTTTAAATATCAAATAAAAAAAAAGGGGGCAGTCATGGTAACTGTTGTATTGTTATAAACCATTATGAAGGCCAACTGATAAAATGACAACTCCCTACCTTTGAAGCAGTCATGACGCTTGTTTGAAGTATGTTTGTTTTGTTAGTTTTACTGCCTGGTTATCAACCAATGAGTGGGCCAGCAAACCTTTTCTATGCCTCGAGACAACAACAAAAAAGAAAAATCTGATTGGATAACTCTATTTTGATGGTTTTAGCTTCACTTCTGAAGCTGCTATAGCTAGCAGCCAGCCCCCTATGTTGGCCAAAACAAGCGCAACACTAGACATCTGTTTTTAATTACAAACGTTAAAAATGGGGACATTTCCGGGGACAGCTACAACCGGGGACAGGCCACCAAAAACGGGAACTGTCTATGGAAAATGTGGACGTCTGGTCACCCTAGTTCAGTTACTGTTTCATCCACAGTTCACCCTTGACTTCAGTTTAACAATGCAATCCCAACTAAAGCTCCATTTACTGGCTTCTTCCAGAACTTTCAACCATATCACATGATCAACATGAATGGATGTTTTCTCAGGCAACGCTGAAAAGAAGTGCCGGAGGTGCTATGGAGGAAATTTTAACGCCCACTGAGGCTGAATGTCAACAGATCCATCGCCGTGACAACTGTCTGATGTAGACCATGTGATATTGTTAATGGGGCCGGAAAAAAGCTGATAAGTGGACCTTGAGTCAGATTGTTTTGTCAAACTAAACAGAGGTTGTTTGTGTTTTCTACGTACAGTAAATTAGAGGCAGAAAAGTTAAATCTGATGAAGGTCATGTGATCTCAACTCTGTGTGCACTTTAAAATTCATATTCTCATTTAAATTTTTTTAATTTAGTGTAGTGGACATTTTTCATTGAGCTCAGAGTGGCAGCCTCCCAGTGTACCACTGACTGTACTGGGACAGTTAATGTGATGCCTGGCTCAACAGTCCTCAGGAAGTGTTTGTGTGACTGGCCAGTGAAAATGTGTTTTCCTCTGTACTGTGTATTTAACTCTGTCATAATGCTGCATTGTGACACTTCCTTCTGTCTTTCAGGGAGCGTCAGAGGAGAGCTGTCAGAGGATTAAAAAAATAGCAGTTAGCTGCAACAAAACACACTTCACATTAAAGCAAATTGCTTCTTGCGATTGTTGATAGTTTCTCATTGTTGCGTCCCTCTCGGTTGGAGCTGTGATGTTGATTGTGGCTGAAGGGGCCTTCAGATGACTGATAAGCGTTGATGAATGAAAATGGAAATGCTTTTCAGCGTTTTGCCTTCAAAGGGAAATCAAATAGGGAGGACGGAGAGGGGCGAGCAGGGGAGGGGAGAATATTTGCCTTTTTGCAATTAACAAGATATGTTCTTTTTTGTGGTCAGAAAAATGGAAATGGCTTTTAAGGTCGTAAAGGTCGAGCGCATCGAAGCATGGTGGCTCCGCAATTACTCTTCAGGCAGAGGCCTGATTGGGGAGGGGGGGTTGGGGTAGGGGGGGTCCGGCCGCGCACCGACGGTCAAATTAACAAGACGGCCGGCTCCCTGTTGAAAAGATCACATGTGATTACCGTACATCAAACAGACAGAGCGCTCAAATTATCTCCTCTCTCACTGTGAAGTCAGAGGAAAAGGGATAAAACGCAGACGGACTGATTAGTAAAAGGCTTTAAATGTCAAAACTTTCACTGTCCACAGCTTGAATGAATCTGCTTCTCCTCTGCTCAGCGGATGGGGGGGGGGTTGTCCTCATCACCCACCAAACAAATGGCTGCCCTCATGACATAAGTAAGGACACACTTGGTCTCCTCTGTGCATCTTATACCTCCAGTGATTCTTTTAATTATTCTTGTGTTTTAATTAATAGTGTGCTCAAATATGATTTCAGCTCCACACATTCAGACTGGGAGCCGACCAGTGAAACCAGTACAGCCCCGGTCTGTCACTCTGGGCTCATGGTCATGTTGAAGACAAACTGGAGGTCACCATTGATTCATTTTCCAGTCGTGTGAGAACTCAGATCAGCAGCCTTGGTCTCAGAGTTACAAATGTAATTTTAATAATATATACTGTTTATAATATTGATGGAACCCATATGCAAATTTAATATATCTACATATATTGAATTTCCACATGAAATATATGTACATATAATGTCACATATTGACATATATATCTAGCCCATACAAATATGTATGTTTATGTATGTATGCTTATATATAATGCTTATACATAAATATACTGTATATCCATCCCAAATCCAAAAGTCAGACACCACTTTCCCAGAATCTGAAGACAGACATAAATGTATGTATGTGATAATAATATATCTCCTCATAAATGACATTTCTGTAACCTATTTATAAACTGCCATCATAGACGCGTGAAAAGATTATTCACCAGCTCCCTGAGTGAATGGAAAAAGTTTGTGATCGCTCTGTGAGGTTTGTTGAAAGGCATTCTGGGAAATGAAGGAAAGTCGCCTACTGCGGTTTTCGTTGTCGAGGGAACAAATACAGGAAGAACCAATCGGTGTGCTAAAGATCCGGTTTACTGAGACTGAGGTTTGGTTCAGGCTCCAGAATCAAGTGAAGTGTAAGTTTGGGGAAAGATTGTGGTTTTAGTTGAACATTGAAGGACAAAACACTATAACTATAAAAACATTAATAAACAAAAACTAAAATTCTTTCAACTTCATGTGTTTTTCTGAAGGAAAATGTCACAACTTGAAGTGTCCCTGTGCAACACAGGCGCAAAATTAGTTCCTACATCCTGCATAGAGTCAGTACAAGTAAAAGAAAATATATCATATAATCATATATCACATAAATAATGTGTGCAAACAAAACATATCAAATGAAAACATAAATATATTTTTATGGCAGTTAAAGTTTGTTTTTTATTCACTTGTTGTCCTTTATATGTTTTTTATGTTTTTATATGTCCTAAATGTATATATCCAACTGCTGCTCTACTACAAATAAAGTGATTCTGACTTTTCTATATCTATGGATATTGTATATCTAAAAACAAATACTTAGCTCAATACTTAAAAAAAAAAGAAGAAGTATTTGCTGTTGCAATTTTAAGTAAAACATGTAGTGAGCATGAGATTAAGATTATATATTAAAATAATTAAAAAAGGCCAAAAGTGAAAAACTGAACGTGCTGCATGTCTCCAGTCCGGTCGCGTTGTGTTCAGACAGGTGAGTGAAACTCTGTGCACCTGCAGAACTCACAGATGTGACACTTCCCTGTGGGACGCAATCACTGAAACACTGAATGAAAGTTCAATTTAAAAGTATTTGTATTATTAGAAATGCTTCCAGGTGGAGACGTGTTTTAAACCATTTGCATCGGTGTTGAATGAAAACGAGACGGCGAGTGTGAACAAATGCTCACTCTCTCTCTCACACACACACACACACACACCTACACTTTTTGGAGTCGCTTCCTGTGCTGTAATGATCTTCTCAAAGCGCTGCAGAAAAGCCTCCACCATCCGTCCTTCATTTTCCCGCTCCTCTTCTCCCTGATGAGCAGAGCCATCCCCTCATCATCAGCTGCACCATAATGTACTTTAGTCTGGGGGACCAGGGAAGGAAATGGAAGGATAGATTGAAAACAGATTTGCTTATAAACTGATCCTACATTAGGAGATGTATATTATACGCTGAAGTCATCAAGGGTTTGTTCGCTACAGTCAGAGTGATCCATCGACGGGTGGACGTGCTGCAGATGAACAAAGGCTTCCCTCTCCAGGTTGGAGGGAGGTTCAGGGGTTCTCATCCACATGGGACAGAGTTCGACTTTTGTAACCTCCATGACCTCAGAACCAGGACAAACTGAAGATCTGACCCTGGATTAGGGCCATAGATACCTTTAAGGACACTTAGGTCGTGTCTTGGTGTTTTCTTCTGGGATTTCTGCCACATAAAGTCAACTTTTTAAAACCTGAAAATGATTAAATATACTTACTTTAAAGTCATTTAACTTAAAACGAGATGTTGGGAAGTACAATTTACAGACAGTATAAATATAGAATATGTAAAAATCTAAATCCATGAGTATGGCACAGCCCAGGATCGTCAGTTATTAGATCATACACTGGTGGTTTTACATGTTTTAGTTCATTAATTCCTAATTGGACACACTTTACACCACCGCTGACCATTTTCCAAATTACATCTCTTTTTAAATTGACTTCTCTCATCCAGGTCACAATTGGTTTGAATTAAGTTCCAAGAAAATCGACTTTGAAAAGACTTCAAATCCAGATAATCAATCACAGCCAATAATAAGTGGGTCTTTTATCAATTAGGATAATTCCATTTTTGTTACAGACATGTAGTCAGATTTATTTTAGTGCAGCATCACATGGCAGTGACATTGTAAGAGGAGACTTTACATGGTGTTGCATTCAAAGACACATCCACAGTGAGACCACTAATGACGAAAACCACATCCAGAGAATCAGAAAAGATGCAAAGAAAGGATGTTGTCTGCAGCTGACTGTGAAACCTCAGATGTCAGAGCGTACTTGAATGCACCACTTGTAACAGCCCGTTCTCAGTCACAGCAACATGAAACTACAACAGAACTTTGACCTTAAACAAAAGGCACATCCACGGAGTAATCAGCAGATTTTAATGTTATTCTTCATCTAAATTAACATATCTTAACCCTGTATTATTGTAAATAATAAAGATGTATTTCAAACCCTTTACATTAAAGCTATATATGGAGTAAATTCTATCCAGTGAAAACCACACATCTGTACATTTAGTTTAATATATTTTAGGTAAACTACAGGATCAGAGACATATTGTGGACATTTTTAGTGTTCATTGTTTAATTCTTGGTGTCTACAAAATAGATTCACTTTAATTTACTTCAATAGATGCTTCAATGTTCCCAAAAGACATCTACTGTACTCTATTCAGTCTGAAAGGCTTTGTCAGCGCTCAGGGTTCTGTAACTCTTTGCATTTGCTAACAAAACGTTGACAAGAACCAGTGTCTCTCTCAGCCGCCAGCAGCCTTTAGTCGAAGAGTCTGCATCCAACACCTCGGTCCATTTGGACTCCCTGAGTCCTGTCAGAGAGCCGAGGTTCAGGACCTTTACACAGCTGTAGTACAGCTGCTTCTTCTCACAGGAGATGAATTTTCCCACAGCTGGAGTCTTTAGGGAGGGAAGCAGGCAGCTGTTCTCTCTCCACTGTCCCACAGCAGGACTGATGATGAGGGACGGGAACACGAACTCGTGGCCGTCACTCCACTGTTCAGCCAGCACCCGGTCCTGAACAGAATCCCTCAGTGGAGCAGATGGAGACTGCCCCACCTCGTCTACAAACCTCTTCAGCACTCGGGACGACCTGATGTTGCTCACCTCCGTCAGTGTCTACAATGACATCCTCATTTGATGACCGAGCTTGACGACCCCAGCCTCAACAATACGAGTCCTCAGAGTGGCTGAGGAGGGCATGCCATTGGACAGGAAGCTGTTGTTGAACAGCGGCTCCTCAAACAGTCACATTCCAGGCCAGGGGTCAGGAGGTCGGGTGATGTGAAGTGTCCTCCATGCATTGATCGCTGATCTGTAGAAAGGTGTAAGTCCAGACAGGTCACACTGTGAGTCCAGCAGGAACAGTTGCCTATCTAAACCAAGTCTCCCAGCCTTTCTGAGGATGAGTTGGGCGGGAGCCGACCAGCAGAGAGCGCAGCCGTACAGCAGTCTCTGAACCGCCTGCAGTCTGAAGGCTGCTGTCCTGGATCTAATGTCTATAAGGCCCTGCCCCCCTCTGCCACAGGGAGATACAGCAACGCCGCCTGTAGCCAATGGCAACCCGACCAGAAGAAGTCCACGAGGAGCCGCTGCAGCGCCTCCATGAGGTCTGGTGGTGGAAACAACACCTGTAGTCTGTGCCACAGGGAAGAGGCGACCAGGTTATTGATAATCAGAACTCTTCCCCTGTAGGACAGCTGGGGGAGCGGCCATTTCCAGCTTCCCCAGCACTCCCTCCCAATTCTGTCTTTCTATCCTCATTGCCTAGAAAAACACCTAAACCTTTGCTCCTCTTGTTCCCTAGCTAAGGCCCCCAGGAAGACCAGGAGGGCACTCTGAAACCCACCGCCCCGCCAGACAAGCTCCACTCTTCCACCAGTTTATCCTTGCTGAGGAGGCCCTCTCATACAGAGCCAGGCCAGCCTCTAACTCCACGACGTCCCCCCGGTCCCGGACAAAAACACTGACATCATCAGCGTGGGACGATATGACCACAGGGGGGCAGTCAGCCAGCTCTGGCAGAGAGAGAGCCCTCAGCCTGGACCTCAGTCTGTGGAGGAGAGGCTCCATGGCCATGCTGTACAACTGGCCTGAGATGGGGCAGCCCTGCCTGACCCCCCTCCTGACTGGTACAGGACAACTAAGACCCCCCCCCCACCACCTTCAGCACACAACACGCACCACTGTACAGTAACCTCACCCAGGACAGGAAGTGCTCCCCAACGCCAAAGGCCTGCAGTGTGGCAAACAGAAAAGAGTGGTCAACACGATCAAACGTCTTCTCCTGATCAATGGAAACTACACCCACATCAAGACTGTACGGATTACAAATGTCAAAAACATCCCTCATTAAAAAACAAGTTGTCCAGCATGGACGTGTCCGGGACACAGTATGACTGTTCCGCCCCAATCGACAGGTCAATAAAACCTTCAGTCTGTTAGATAAAAACTTTGGAGGATTTTGTAATCTGCACACAGAAGAGCAACCGGTCTCCAGTTCTTTAGAAGAGTTAGATCTCCCTTCTTAGGCAGTAAGGAGATCACTGCACGCCTGCAGGAAGCTGGAAGGGTCCCTTTAGTAAAAGACATCCAAACATCCAGCATATCAGGCCCCAGCTCACTCCAGAAGTGTTTAAAGAAATCAGCAGGTAAGCCATTCATGCCTGGAGCCTTTCCTCAGGCCATCTGGGACACTGCAGTGGTCAGTTCATGTAGGGAGATGTCTGAGCTCAGGGTGTGACGCTCCTCCGGACTCAGCTGTGGAAGATCCTGCAGCAGCTCAGCAGCAGCGTCTCAGCTCCGAACAGGTCAGTGTAGAAGGCCACTGCATGCCTCCTAATCTCCGCCCGGGCAGAAGTCAGCCTCCCACCAGGCAGGCGGAGACACACCATCTGCTTCTTCAAGGCCACCGACCTCTCCAGGCTAAAGAAGAACTTAGTCGGTGCATCCATGTTGCTGAGCTGAGAGAAACGAGCCCGGACCAGCGCTCCTTCGGCTCTCTTCTGGAGGAAGGTGTTCAGCTGCTGCTTTATAGAGAGCAACAGGGAGCTCTGCTCACCAGACCCTCTCTCCAGCTCTGTGATCTCTGCCTCCAACTGCTGCACAGCTCTCCTGATCCAAGCAGTGGACTACGATGAGTACTGCTGGCAGAAAACCCTGATTTGTCCTTTCCTACCTCCAACCACTGACTCAGAGAAGGAAAGGACTCTTTCCTAGTCTCCAGTGAGCACAAAACAATTTAAAACTTCCACAAAACTTGACATTAAAATGCCAAAAAGATTTAAAACTGTCAGTGGGAGATAAAACAAGCTCCATAAGAACTAAATGGTGATCTGTGAAAGCCACAGGGAGGATGTGACAGTCAGCTGCCCGAGCAGTAAAAGCAGCTGACAGATAAAACCTGTCTCACCTGGCTGCACTGACCCTGACACCTGCACCCAGGTGTACTGCCTGACTGCAGGCTGCTTCATCCTCCACACATCCACTAAATCAGCCTCTGCCACCAGCTGAGACAGATGTGCAGCTGACTGAGGGTGCAGCTCCTGACCTGTCCTATCTAGAGAGTCTGCAGCAGTTCCAGTCCTCCCCCAGAACAACACTGTCCCTGACCACACAGCCTTAACTGATCTTTTAAGGGTTGTGGTTCGGAGCATTAACATTAATGAAAGTAAGAATGAACCCATGTATTTCTTCTCTCACCGTGAGGACTCTGCCCTCACGACTTCTGTACGACTTAAAATCTTGACATTGGCAGTTGGAGAGAATAACACAGTGACTCCTGCACTGAGATTGGAGCCATGGCTGAGCACATGCTGCCCCCCCCCCCAACACCAAAAGCCCCAGTCTGCCTCATTCACTCTATCACTGTGTGTTTCCTGCAAAAAAAACTACATCCAGTCTTTTTTGACTGACTACCAACGCTCTTTTCTGTGCACTTCTACCCCCATTAATGTTTAGAGATGACACCCTCAAGACCTGCATAGGAGGAGGAGAGAGACAGGACAGTACACAGCAGACAGGAAACACCCAGTGCTGCCTGATCATGTTTCTGTCACTTAGAGACTTTTGCCTTTAGACATCTTTAAGTCTTTTCTTACTGTAGTTATATGTTTCTTTAACCGGTAGCGTTTTCTTTCATCCAATAAGTCCAGACCAACAAGTTTCTGTAGAGTGTTCGCCGTCTGGACCAACTTTCTGGCAACAGGAAAATAATTACCAAAAGTATCTTTCAAGAAATGATTGATCTCCTCCAGAGAATACAGGTCAGTGTTCTGGGAGACACTGTCTGCCTCAGAAACACTGTCAGAGTCACAGTCACACTCCATGTCTAAATCAGTGTTATCCAGACTAGCCTTTAACAGCTCAGCCTCTCTTTGGCTTACATCTACCTCCTTCCCTGCTCTCACCTCAATCTCAGCCTCTCTCTGCCCTACAACAGCTATCACTGCTTCCTGCCCTGCTCTTGCCTCAGCCGCCACTTCTCCCGCTAAACTTTCAGACATAGAGCCGCCGACCCCGGCATCCCCGGCCGCGGAGACCCCGGCATCCCCGGCCGCGGAGAGGCCGACCCCGGCATCCCCGGCGGCGGAGACCCCGGCATCCCCGGCCGCGGAGAGGCCAACACCGGAGACCCCGGCATCCCCGGCCGCGGAGAGGCCGGCATCCCCGGCCGCGGAGAGGCCAACACCGGAGACCCCGGCCGCGGAGACCCCGGCATCC
>NW_019522559.1:2273-4293 GCF_002814215.2 Seriola lalandi dorsalis | reverse complement strand
ATATATATATAGGAAACCTGTTCACTTCTCACCACCAAACACCCAACACAGTGTTGAAGAAGAAGAAGAAGAAAGACAGACAGACAGACCGACCCGAAACCGGAAGTACGAAGCAAGTTATCACCTGGCTCACTATCTCCGGGTTTACCTGTCCAGGTGTCTGTGCTACGAAGCAGCAGGTAACTCCGGGTTTACCTATCCAGGTGTCTGTGCTACGAAGCAGCAGGTAACTCCGGGTTTACCTGTCCAGGTGTCTGTGCTACGAAGCAGCAGGTAACTCCGGGTTTAACTCCGGGTTTTCACTCCTACGTCGGTGGTTCACTTGTTACCGGGTGAATCACCGTGGTAACTCCAGCTGAACTCCTAACCTGCTCTACTGACCAATCAGATCCCTGGAAACACTGCGTCATCATTCCTACAGGATCCTGACAGGGACAAAAGAGTTTCTACTAACGTGATCAATAATAACGAGCAGTAGATGTTTATATAAATCAGTGGAATCGTTTTGCTGTTTGGGTCTTTGCATGTGTCACCCTGGTTTAAAAACAGCTTCTAAAAAAAGAAAGAGACGTTCTCACTAGATAAATAAATATAAATATATAATCACTGTCAGAGCTTCATTTGACCTGAACAGGTTTTTTAATGGAGGATTCCTGACAGTGATGAAGCTTTTACTCTCCTCTTCATCACTGAGCTCAGAACAACATGAGGAGACTCTGTGACACGACTGGAGAGAAACCTGAACCTCTGATGTCTTTGATTAGAACAATGATCCACTTCCTGTTGAATATTTCCATGATTATAAATTTGATTTATAATTCTGACTCATCAGACATCAACTACTCCTCTTTTCTTCCTCTCCTCTTTTCTTCCTCTCCTCTGCAGCAGAAACTGTCTGACATTAACTGTTTTATCTTCATCACATGTTCATAACAGTTTGTTCATCATCAGACTAAAGAAGAAACTTAATGAGAATTCATGATCTTATTAACTATATATCTTTATTCTGACTTTAATAGTAATTATATTTAGGAATATTTCTTTATATTCCAGTCATGTGTTCATATTGTTTACATTTCACCTTGTTGAATATCCCTTTTGGACTCTTTCACATAAACACGCTCCTACCTGGACAGGTAAGCCAGAGTCGACTGCGCCTGCTTCGTAGTGCAGATTATCAGGAGGGTCAGTGTTCGGCTCCGTTAACCCAGATAACTAAAAGTTGAATGTTGAACTTGCTTCGTAGTCCAGGCCTCAGGTACGAGGATGTTCATGTGAGAGGCGGAGTTTTTAATTATAAACAACATCGTCAGAACCAGGAATAAATTATTAATATGAGAAGAAACGCTGATACCTACAGGTAAGTTCAGTTATAACCACGTCCAAAAAATGTCACTGCTGCTTTAAAAATCAGTCAAAAGTTTCAGAGTGACCGTGTGTGTGTGTGTGTGTGTGTGTGTGTGTGTGTGTGAAAGAGTTAGAGGTAGAATATGAATGAGGAAACTGACTTTGAAAAAGTGTGTGTTGAGGCAGAATAAGAAAGATAAGCTTTGTTTTGCTGTGACTGTATGAATGTGATGAATGTTGTTTGAGACGTTCAGGTGACACATGAACATCTGAGATCTGAGGATATTTTGAGAAGGAAAGAAAATCCTCATCCTGAGATTACCGCCAACATAAAGTGTAAAATCTGAGAGAAAGTTTGAATGGTTGACTTTGATTCTTAGGTTTATTTTCAGAATTAACATTTCTCTCATGCTGCTGACTGAAACATTTTTTTTAGCTCAAACTGCTGCTGATACAGAAGCGTGGGTTTGTCAGCAGGATTATATAAGAGGTGCTGCAAACTTGGTGGAGGGATGGGTCGTGGTTCAGAGAAGAACCCCTTTGATTTTGGTGCCGCTCTGGTTAAAGTGGCGGATCCAGGAACTATGCATGACGGGACATTTATTTTGCCATTTACGTTAATTTCTCAGGAAATAATGTTTTGGATCTTGATGTTAAAAATAAATGACCTTCA
>NW_019522559.1:0-867 GCF_002814215.2 Seriola lalandi dorsalis | reverse complement strand
ACACACACACACACACACACACACACACACACACACACACACACACACACTGTTCAGTCCTAATTCCATAAGGGGGTCCAGCATGTCTCCCCTGAAACCTCCAGTCCAATTCATTTGATTTCATTACAGAGAGCGAGTGAGCGAGCGAGGGAGTGAAAGAAGGAGAGAGAGAGAGAGAGAGAGAGGTAAACTGTATAGTGTGCGAGCAGGGCTGGATTGTGGCGGTGGTTTTCATTAGGAGCTGCTGGTTAGAGCTGCGATCCAATTTAGAGTGCAGGCTGGCAGGGTGGCGAGCTGTGTGTTTTTATTGGTATTTAATCAGCTCAATTGGGACGTTTTATTAGTGCAATGCTTTGTTTCGGAGGACAGCCGAGAACTGTAGGTTATTAGGGGCTCTCAAAGTGAGGCTGGGAGTCCCTGCGGGGGTCCTGGAGGGGTTTGAGCGGGTCCAGAGGAGGAGCAGATATTGAAAATGTGTCCTGTGTGGCTCAATAAGGAGGAGACGAGCAATAAAAAAAACCCAGAGAGTTGGGGGTTCGATTCCCTGCGCTGAAAATGTCAGGATGCAAATGGGAGTTTTTGTTCTGCAAACATGTCTCAGAAGCAGAGCGCCGAGGTCATCCTCAGGGGGCGGAGCCAAAGACACAAACAGTCACGGCAAACTGAAAGAGAACAGAAGCAACTGAGGGAAGAAGATAAAGGCCAGATTTCTTTTTTTCCTGTGTTTAATGGACAGAAGAGGAAGTTCATCAGGTTAGCTAATTACTACCATAGTTACACTGTAAAGAAGGAATCGTAAAAAAAATGGTCAAATGGCTGGCAGAAGTGGCTGCCAAACAAAAACCGTAGAATTAAATAAAATATATT
>NW_019522558.1:3969-4647 GCF_002814215.2 Seriola lalandi dorsalis | reverse complement strand
ATTTTTCCCCTTGTAGCAGTTGCTCTTGCACCACAGGTGATATTTGCAAACATCCCAATAAATCCAAGCTCTATCTTCTTTAAATACGGCTTCCTTAACTAGGTTCCTTAAGTCTTAAGTCCTAGATTTCACTTCTAAATATAAGTCCTTCTAGTGGCTTCTGTTCCAGTAGAATAGAGGAGTAATTCGCCTGAACATCTTTTAAAAAAAAAAAAACTAATAGGAGACACATTTCTCAGTTTGTCCCCAAATCTCTTCTTTCAGATCTTATTTCATGCTCTAGCACGCTACTGTAATACACTACAAGAGATATTTATTCCATCTTTTGTCCGTGTACTGAAGCTCTGCCCTTTGCAATCCTCTTTACAGTTCTTCTTCTTGGACACTTGTACTGATGCAGGAATTGAGGCTTATTGCAGCTTATACCATTGCAGCCATTGTGAATCACTCTGGATAAGTTAGCTGAACGACTCAAGTGTAAGGTTTCACCAGGACGTTTTATTTTGTAGAATAGCTGCGTAGAGTTTTGCGAATAAAGTCCTGCAGTGACGGAGGACAGGAAAAGGAGTAGAAGGTCAAGTTTGGGACATGAGCTTGAGATGCTAGAACAAATCATACAACTGCTTATCGTCATATGTATTGTATTAAATCCACTATATTTGCTGTCACATAACATGT
>NW_019522558.1:1948-2901 GCF_002814215.2 Seriola lalandi dorsalis | reverse complement strand
ATAAAAACTGACCTATCGTTATTATGATTCCTGTCCCGCCTGCTCCTGCTGACTTTATTTTCCTGTCCGCGTCTCAGTCACGTGATGAAAAGTGAAAATTAGCGGTCACACATGCTGAAGTGAAAACCGAGCCCCACATTGCTCCTCGCGAGCTGCGTTGTCAACCACTTTCTACAAGCTCCTGGTCACGAGAAGACGTCGTTGCCGTAAACAAATGTACAACCATTTTTTCCAGAAACTTTTTTTCCAAACTTTCACCAAACATTTCCACTATTACACCAAGAAATATGAACCACCAGGTACTATTCATCAACTGGACTGTCACCATGTATACAACAGCCGTGCCCACTATATTCCAGTCATAATTTATAAATTGATTACTATATTTCCCACTTAATTAATCTAAGAAATGTTTCCGCTGAGTGACACTGCTGGTTAGTTACCCGTCGGACTACCATGTAAAAAGACGAACTTTACCAGGCCTTAATCAAACAGTCAACATTTCCCAGGGTGCTTCCTGCTCTGCTTGTCACCATTTGTAATTATTCCGCTCACATTATCAAACCACATAGAGAATTAGCACATTAAAAATTCCATTATAGGCGAACTACCTGAGTTTCTTGGGGAAGCAGGAAGTCCTCAGGTGGTGTCAGTCCTTTTATGCTGAATTCACATTCCAGTCACATCACTGGCCTCAGGGTTACAACAGGATGACAAGCTAACAAGTACACCCTCCTACCTGCATAAAGGCAGAGAGAGAGAGAGGAGAGGGAGAGAGGGGTGGAGGGAGGGAGGAAAGGAGGGAGGAAGGTGGAAGTAGCAGAAGGAAGGAGTGCAAGGGACGGAGAGGAGAAAAAGAGAAATGTCAATATGTTGCATCATTAATTCATTAGTATGCCCAAAACTTCTCTCCGTCGGTCTTCTGAGACCACGCTACCCAGATCCCCCCCCCT
>NW_019522558.1:0-540 GCF_002814215.2 Seriola lalandi dorsalis | reverse complement strand
CTTCTTTCTTGAGTTAAACAGTGTGTAACGGTGTATATGTCGGATGGATCTGACCTCATCACCTCATCAGCCACAGAACAAAACTGTGCACTTTTAGAAATGGAATGTTTTTGTAAAATGGCAAAAAAAAACACGTCCAACCTGAAAGTTTCTGGGTTTTTTTTTAAATTTTTTTTATTAATGTGTTCACCCCAAATGCCGGATGGGTCTTAATGTTAATATTTTAACATTATAAAGTGAAAAAGATGTGTGATAAACTCAAAAAGGCTTCTGTTGACATATATCTGACGTTACACCCTGAGGCAGCAGAACGATGAACTCAGAGAAACACGATACCTTTCTGGGTTTTGTTCCCTCGTGTTTTTAACAGTAAATGTTCTGGCATCTGTCCTTCAGAATTACTGAGTGAGAGTTTTGTTGAGAGTGGCTGACATTTACTCCAACATTCAACAATCACATGGGAAAAAGAAATCCATCAAAGAGGAAGAGCTGCAGTTTTCTGCAGCTTCAACAGAGGAACAAAAAAGGTGTGTTTGGAGT
>NW_019522557.1:2238-3041 GCF_002814215.2 Seriola lalandi dorsalis | reverse complement strand
ACTCAGATTTTGATACAAAGTACCCTCATTTGTCTACTACAAATAGCAATGTTTTTAACTTCTCCAACTATATTACAGAATTCATTATTTGATGTCAAATGCAAGGAGTGCCATTGTTACAACCTACCCCACTACCAGGGTATGTTGTAACACAACCTGGGGTAAATTGTAACAGCAAGATTGAAGAACTAAAAACTGAGACTACACCACAAAATATGCATCTATATAAGTTTATTGTGCATGTTCCAACACTAAAGCATCTTCCTGTGCTTCACTAAGAACAAAAATAACTCATCACTGATGGCTAAATGAAGAACAGTGTCAGTGTTAACATTAAAAGAGCTTTTTTAAAGAACATATCCTGATAATACCATGAATGTTACACATACAAATGGAAACCTTCAGCAGGAGGTCAGAAGTAACTCATAATCCATGTAAAATTACAGGAAGACGTTTGACAATTAGTAAAACAACAAACATGCATACTGTGTCTGTCTTAAATGATAAAACATGAACTTGAGTGTGTGTATCTGTATGTGTTATCCATCTAATCAGAGTGATCAGAGTCACAGTGGTGACAGATGTATGTGGGTTTTCCAGGGGTGCAGTTTTCGTGTGCCCAGAACTTGCAATTTACACATCTGATCCACTTTTCTTTGGGTTTGGAATTTCCAAAGGGCTCCATGCACACAATTCAAAAATCATCTTCATCTGGGGTGTCCTCACCCTTATCCTTGTTCTTCTTGGATCTCTTTTTGGCTGTCTTTCTCTCTGCATTATTTTGTTTGCGTTTCCTCTTTCCA
>NW_019522557.1:0-1000 GCF_002814215.2 Seriola lalandi dorsalis | reverse complement strand
TGCTTTCATTCTAAACTCAACACTTAAAAATTGTAGTTTTTAATGTTTTCTACCAGATTCAGTCATTTCTCCAATTTTGGCCAAGGGAGAAATTTTATCTAATATTCTAAGTTTCCAATATGGGTCTATGATGGCATACTGCACTCCAATGGAGCGAATGAATGACACAATTTTGACATAGGTGTGACCTTTAGGATAGCAGATAATGGTTTGACTCAGGCAACAATAAAAAAAAAAATCAAAGGGCATCTTGCAGAGTTCAAAGGTGCAGCTGCAGGGTAAACAAAAAGCAACTCTGGCATTGTTTGTAAATCTGTCCTGGAATTTATGCAGGTGCAGTCAATACTAAGGCTGTAAGTAAGCCTATCAGCTTCCAGATCATTTTTTCTCTGGCAAGGTGGAAAGAAGGTCATATTCACTGCTCAGTCCAAAATCTGAGCGTTCACATTAAGTGGGATCTCTACACAGTACACTTCAGGATAAGTTTTCCTGTCTATTTGAGTAGCATTCATGAAGAATATGATGGATTTCATGTTTACATGTCATAAAGTTATCAGCTACACCTGAGAATGCGATCCTGTTGTTAAGCGCTGTTTTCACGTTTCCAGCGTCTAAAGCGGCTCTTTCCCTCCTTAAAGCTGTCTGTGTGTATCCAAAATCTGAGCATTCACATTAAGTGATATTTCTACACAGAACACTTCAGGATAAGTTTTCCTGTCTATTTGAGTAGCATTCATGAAGAATATGATGGATTTCATGTTTACATGTCATAAAGTTAACAGCTGCACCTGAGAATGCGACACTGTTGTAACGATCTGTTAAGCGTCAGGATCTGCTTTAAGTCCTCGTCAGAAGCGTTCTCTGTGTCTGAGAACTGAGTTTTTGTCACTCATTGTCCTGTCTATACAGAACACTTCAGGATAAGTTTTCCTGTGTATTTGAGTAGCATTCATGAAGAATATGATGGATTTCATGTTTACATGTCATAAAGTTATCAGCT
>NW_019522556.1:0-1415 GCF_002814215.2 Seriola lalandi dorsalis | reverse complement strand
ATAGTAAGGCATAAAAAGTCATTTTATAGTAAGTCATAAAAAGTCATAAAAAAGTCATAGTATAGTAAGGCATAAAAAGTCATAGTATAGTAAGGCATAAAAAGTCCTAGTATAGTAAGTCATAAAAAGTCATAAAAAAGTCATAGTATAGTAAGGCATAAAAAGTCATAGTATAGTAAGGCATAAAAAGTCATTTTATAGTAAGTCATAAAAAGTCATAGTATAGTAAGGCATAAAAAGTCATAGTATAGTAAGGCATAAAATTTCATAAAAAAGTCATAGTATAGTAAGGTATAAAAAGTCATAAAAACATCATAGTATAGTAAGTCGTAAAAACGTCATAGTATAGTAAGGCATAAAAAAGTCATGTATAGTAAGGCATAAAAAGTCATAAAAAAAGTCATAGTAAGTCGTAAAAACGTCATAGTATAGTAAGGCATAAAAAGTCATTTTATAGTAAGGCATAAAAAGTCATAAAAAAGTCATAGTATAGTACGGCATAAAAAGTCATAAAAAAAAGTCATAGTATAGTAAGGCATAAAAAGTTATAAAAAAAAGTCATAGTATAGTAAGGCATAAAAAGTTATAAAAAAGTCATAGTATAGTAAGGCATAAAAAGTCATAAAAAGTCATAGTATAGTAAGGCATGAAAGGTCATAAAAAAGTGATAGTATAGTAAGGCATAAAAAGTCATAGTATAGTAAGGCATAAAAAGTCATAAAAAAAGTCATAGTATAGCAAGGCATAAAAAATCATAAAAACATCATAGTATAGTAAGGCATAAAAAGTCATAGTATAGTAAGGCATAAAATGTCATAAAAAAGTCATTTTATAGTAAGTCATAAAAAGTCATAAAAAAGTCATAGTATAGTAAGGCATAAAAACGTCATAGTATAGTAAGGCATAAAAGGTCATAAAAAAGTCATAGTATAGTATGGCATAAAAAGTCATTTTATAGTAAGTCATAAGTCATAAAAAAGTCATAGTATAGTAAGGCATAAAAGGTCATAGTATAGTAAGACATAAAAAGTCATGAAAAAAGTCATAGTATAGCAAGGCATAAAAAGTCATAAAAACGTCATAGTATAGTAAGGCATAAAAAGTCATAGTATAGTAAGGTATAAAAAGTCATAGTATAGTAAGGCATAAAAAGTAATTTTATAGTAAGTCATAAAAAGTCATAAAAAAGTCATAGTATAGTAAGTCATAAAAAGTCATAGTATAGTAAGGCATAAAAAGTCATAGTATAGTAAGGCATAAAAAGTCATTTTATAGTAAGTCATAAAAAGTCATTTTATAGTAAGTCATAAAAAGTCATAGTATAGTAAGGCATAAAAAGTCATAAAAAAGTCATAGTATAGTAAGGCATAAAAAGTCATAGTATAGTAAGGCATAAAAAGTCATAGTATAGTAAG
>NW_019522555.1:0-1447 GCF_002814215.2 Seriola lalandi dorsalis | reverse complement strand
GTGTTTTCTCTTGAAAATGAACTTGTTAAATGTTAAACATCAGAAAACTGAAATAGTTGTGACCCAAATATTCCACCACCCCAGATTACATGTCATTATGTCAGGTAATGTGAGTTGTTTGTCCTGCAGGGAAGTTATTATTAGTGACACCTCACCTGGCCTCCTCAGGTGCTCAGGTCATTGTTTACAACCTGTTTCTCCAGGTATTCCTGTTCCTGTCCCCTGGACCCACCTGGCCCAGACTGCGACCAGCGGCGCCGCCACTCTGACTCTGATGAAGGCGGTGACCTGGAAGTCCGGAGACGAGATCGTCATCGCCTCAACCGGCAACAGGTGGAGCCGAGTCTTCTTCGTGTGTTTTAATAATACAGTAAAAACTAAAGCCAAACTGCAGCAACTATATTTGACTTTTTGACTTTGATCTTACTTTAAAATTATTGTTCCTATAGAAGCGTGTGTTGTTCCTATAGAAGCGTGTTGTTCCTATAGAAGTGTGTGTTCCTATAGAAGTGTGTGTTGTTCCTATGGAAGTGTGTTGTTCCTATAGAAGTGTGTGTTCCTATAGAAGTGTGTGTTCCTATAGAAGAGTGTGTTGTTCCTATAGAAGTGTGTGTTGTTCCTATAGAAGCGTGTGTTGTTCCTATAGAAGTGTGTGTGTTGTTCCTATAGAAGTGTGTGTTGTTCCTATAGAAGTGTGTTGTTCCTATAGAAGCGTGTTGTTCCTATAAAAGCGTGTGTTGTTCCTATAGAAGTGTGTGTTGTTCCTATAGAAGTGTGTGTGTTGTTCCTTTAGAAGAGTGTGTTCCTATAGAAGTGTGTGTTCCTATAGAAGCGTGTGTTGTTCCTATAGAAGTGTGTGTTCCTATAGAAGCGTGTGTTGTTCCTATAGAAGTGTGTGTTCCTATAGAAGCGTGTGTTGTTCCTATAGAAGTGTGTGTTCCTATAGAAGCGTGTGTTGTTCCTATAGAAGTGTGTGTTCCTATAGAAGTGTGTGTTGTTCCTATAGAAGTGTGTGTGTTGTTCCTTTAGAAGAGTGTGTTCCTATAGGAGCGTGTGTTGTTCCTATAGAAGTGTGTGTTGTTCCTATAGAAGTGTGTGTTCCTATAGAAGTGTGTGTTCCTATAGAAGTGTGTGTTGTTCCTATAGAAGTGTGTGTTCCTATTGAAGCGTGTGTTGTTGCTATAGAAGTGTGTGTTCCTATTGAAGAGTGTGTTGTTCCTATAGAAGTGTGTGTTGTTCCTATAGAAGTGTGTGTTCCTATTGAAGCGTGTGTTGTTGCTATAGAAGTGTGTGTTCCTATTGAAGAGTGTGTTGTTGCTATAGAAGTGTGTGTTCCTATTGAAGAGTGTGTTGTTCCTATAGAAGTGTGTGTTCCTATAGAAGTGTGTGTTCCTATTGAAGAGTGTGTTGTTGCTATAGAAGTGTGTGTTCCTATTGAAGAGTGTGT
>NW_019522554.1:0-1121 GCF_002814215.2 Seriola lalandi dorsalis | reverse complement strand
TGTGTGTCTGTAGTCACTGTCTGTGTGTCTGTAGTCACTGTTTCTGTGTCAGTAGTCTTATTGTTTGTGTGTCTGTAGTCACTGTCTGTGTGTCTGTAGTCACTGTTTCTGTGTCAGTAGTCTTATTGTTTGTGTGTCTGTAGTCACTGTCTGTGTGTCTGTAGTCACTGTTTCTGTGTCAGTAGTCTTATTGTTTGTGTGTCTGTAGTCACTGTCTGTGTGTCTGTAGTCACTGTTTCTGTGTCAGTAGTCACTGTCTGTGTGTCTGTAGTCACTGTTTGTGTGTCAGTAGTCTTACTGTTTGTGTGTCAGTAGTCACTGTTTGTGTGTCAGTAGTCACTGTTTGTGTGTCAGTAGTCACTGTTTGTGTGTCAGTAGTCACTGTTTGTGTGTCAGTAGTCACTGTTTGTGTGTCAGTAGTCACTGTTTGTGTGTCAGTAGTCACTGTTTGTGTGTCAGTAGTCACTGTTTGTGTGTCAGTAGTCTTACTGTCTGTGTGTCTGTAGTGGTAAAAGCTGACTCGGCAGCCTCCTGTGCCTCTCCTGCGATCTCTCTGTTCTGCTCATTTTTCTTTTTCAGAGCTTCCATCTCGTTCTTCAGATCTTCAGGTCGACGATTGATCAGCTTTGTCTCAATATTTTCCAGTTTGTCCTTAATCTGAAATATGACAGAAAAAAACATGTATAAACACATTATATTATCACCGAACAGAAGTGACATATCTAAAATCTTCTTGATGTTTACGTCTTGGATTTGCTCTTTGCTCATGTCTCCGTCTCGGCTGGCTGTTTCCAGGTCATTGTTAGCTTTGTCCTGAGCTCTCTCTGCTTCAGAAATGTCTCTTCTGATCTCTGTCACATCGATGTCCTTTGTCCGCTCCCTAAACACAAGCAACAAAAACCACAAAGACTTCTTCATGAAGAGAGCAGGACTGTGACCAGATACCAGACGAGCGTGTTCAGTCAGTCACTCATCGATCAGTCAGGAGGTAAAGTTAACAGATGTTTCATGTTGTTGAGCTTTAAATAAAGTTAATGTTTAAACTGAAGTTTTGTGTTTTTAGAAACTGACTTGAGTTTCTGAGCTTCCTGCAGCAGGTCCTGGGTGGCCATGGTGCGCTC
>NW_019522553.1:0-1540 GCF_002814215.2 Seriola lalandi dorsalis | reverse complement strand
ATATTATAGTAAGGCATAAAAATTCATAAAAACGTCATAGTATAGTAAGGCATGAAAAGTCATATTATAGTAAGGCATAAAAATTCATAAAAACGTCATAGTATAGTAAGGCATGAAAAGTCATATTATAGTAAGGCATAAAAATTCATAAAAATGTTATATTATAGTATGGCATAAAAATTCATAAAAACGACATATTATAGTAAGGCATAAAAATTCATAAAAAAGTCGTATTATAGTAAGGCATAAAAAGTCATAGTATAGTAAAGCATAAAAAGTCATAGTATAGTAAGTTATAAAAAGTCATAAAAACGTCATAGTATAGTAAGGCATGAAAAGTCATATTATAGTAAGGCATAAAAATTCATAAAAACGTTGTATTATAGTAAGGCATAAAAAGTCATAGTATAATAAGGCATGAAAAGTCATAGTATAGTAAGGTATAAAAAGTCATAAAAACGACGTAGTATAGTAAGGCATAAAAATTCATAAAAACGTCACACTATAGTAAGGCATAAAAAGTCATATTATAGTAAAGCAAAAAAATTCATAAAAACGTCAAAGTATAGTAAGGCATGAAAAGTCATATTATAGTAAGGCATAAAAATTCATAAAAACGTCATAGTATAATAAGGCATAAAATATCATAGTATAATAAGGCATAAAAAGTCATATGATAGTAAGGTATAAAAAGTCATAAAAACGACGTAGTATAGTAAGGCATAAAAATTCATAAAAACGTCACACTATAGTAAGGCATAAAAAGTCATATTATAGTAAGGCATAAAAATTCATAAAAACGTCAAAGTATAGTAAGGCATAAAAAGTGGTAGTATATTAAGTTATAAAAAGTCATAAAAAGTCATAGTATAGTAAGGCATGAAAAGTCATAGTATAGTAAGGCATAAAAATTCATAAAAACGTCATAGTATAGTAAGGCATGAAAAGTCATATTATAGTAAGGCATAAAAATTCATAAAAACGTCATATTATAATAAGGCATAAAATGTCATAGTATAGTAAGGCATAAAAAGTCATATGATAGTAAGGCATAAAAAGTCATAAAAACGTCATAGTATAGTAAGGCATGAAAAGTCATATTATAGTAAGGCATAAATATTCATAAAAACATCGTATTATAGTAAGGCATAAAAAGTCATAGTATAGTAAGGCATAAAAAGTCATAGTATAGTAAGGTATAAAAAGTCATCAAAACGTCATAGTATAGTAAGGCATGAAAAGTCATATTATAGTAAGGCATAAAAATTCATAAAAACGTCACACTATAGTAAGGCATAAAAAGTCATATTATAGTAAGGCGTAAAAATTAATAAAAACGTCAAAGTATAGTAAGGCATGAAAAGTCATATTATAGTAAGGCATAAAAATTCATAAAAACATCATAGTATAATAAGGCATAAAATATCATAGTATAGTAAGACATAAAATGTCATATGATAGTAAGGTATAAAAAGTCATAAAAACGACGTAGTATAGTAAGGCATAAAAATTCATAAAAACGTCACACTATAGTAAGGCA
>NW_019522552.1:5870-7414 GCF_002814215.2 Seriola lalandi dorsalis | reverse complement strand
GTACACACACACACAGACACACACACACACACAGACACACACACACACACAGTCTGAGCAGAGTTAAGTCAATTAATTTAATCACAATATGAAAGAATCAATTGGTTTAAACGGCGGGAATCCGCCCAAACATGGCGCTCACTGCCAGTGTCCGTGTCCGTGTGTGTCTGTGTGTGCGTGTGTGCGTGTGTGTCTGTGTGTGTGTGTGTGTGCAGTGTGTGTGTGTGTGTGTGTGTGTGTGTGTGTGTGTGTGTTTACCTGCAGTGTGCGTGTGTGTGCGTGTGTGTGTTCACCTGCAGTGTGTGTCCTCACCCCAGAGTAGACAGTATCTTCATCAGAAGAATGTTTGTCTGAAGATAAACAGAGATCACACACAGTGTGTTTACATGTACATGTTTATGGTCTGTGTTTCACTGTCAGTGATAGAGAATATACAGGAGCTCAACACGTAACACACTGATAAAACATCAGTCATCATGTAAACACCACATCGTTACCATAGAAACCACACACAGCTTACCCCTCCTATTGGCTGCCTGCCTCGTGGTGACATCAGCGTAGATGAGGTCATCAGGAGCAGATGAAGGACTTCCTGGAGACGAGAGGAGGGTGTTCAGTGTCAGTACATTTCTCAGAGCTCAGGAAGGACTGTCCCGATGACATCACTGACTGGAGTGGTCAGCTGACCTGTGACAGGTGAACACCTGTTCAAACATGAGTTGAACATGTGACCTTCAAGCTTCCTCTGGGAGGAGGACCTGAGGACACCTGGTCCAGAGGACATGATGTGGACCAGCTGCTGAGCTAAAGTGAACCACACTGTCGCACACTGACTACACATCAGAGACACCTTCATACCTGTCTGCTTCCTCCGACGCTGCAGGAGAACCACAACCAGGAGAACCAGGAGAACCAGGGGAACCACAGAAACCAGGGCTGCTATGACTGGGGGGGTGGAGAGAGAAGGGGAGGGAGGAGGGGAGGAAGTATCTAGTTTAGGAGATGATGAGGGAGGAGGAGGAGATGAAGAAGGAGGAGGAGGAGGAGGAGGAGGAGATGAAGGAAGAGGAGGAGGAGGAGATGAAGGAAGGGGAGGATCTGTGGAAAAGGAGTAGAACCAGGTTCAGGTCAGTGATCAGTTTATCATCAGGTTAGTTCATATCTTTAAACCGTCTATAAACAGGAAGTGATGTCAGCGTCCTGACCTCTGACCCTCAGCCGGCTCCGAGGAGACGCTCCAAACGCATCAGTAGAACACAAGTAGAAACCTTCATGAGACTGTTGGACTCCACTGATCTTATATTCTCCAGCAGGGTCAGATCTAAGGCAGACATCACCCCTGAAGAAATAAGCCTCTTGTCTGCTCTTATCTCTGGCTCTACAGCGCAGAGTGACATCACTTCCTGTCATCACAGGAAGTGCAGGAATCTCCAGGATCACACGACCTGAACAACAGAGACCAGAGTCATATACAGACAGAGTTACACCAACAGACAGAGTTACACCAACAGACAGAGTCACACCAACAGACAGAGTCACACCAA
>NW_019522552.1:4210-4657 GCF_002814215.2 Seriola lalandi dorsalis | reverse complement strand
ACAATGACATGATAAAATGTGATCACCACAAAGATTTTTTATTAAACTTTCATTAACTTTTGCTGATAATTCATGGAACAAGAAATACAAGGAAGAAAATGTCATAAATTTGAACAGTTTAATCTGCCTAAAATGCATTTGTAATAGGCTATTTACATATTAAACTCAAATCACAACACAGGAAACGTGTAGAGGGGTTTTGTGTGTCCGTGTTGTCCAGCAGACACAGCAGAGATCTGCCAAGACTAAACCAGACCTGTCCTGAAGAACAAATCAAGCAGGCTTATTAATAAAAAAGAGCAATATTTAGATTTTACATTTGACAAAAAAGGGAATAAAAATCAATCAATCAATAAAAAAAGGTGGTGATAAAGTAAATGCATTCGAAAATAATATATATTAATAATTGTATTATTATATAATTAATTATAGAATATATATTTATAT
>NW_019522552.1:0-889 GCF_002814215.2 Seriola lalandi dorsalis | reverse complement strand
CCCGACGGCAGTTTCCTGATCTGGGAAACGATCTTCCCGTGTCTCGCCAGCTCCCTCAACAAAACCTCATCACTGATGAACGGAGGGATGTTCGATATGGTGACTTGTTTAGCCGGTGTGGTGAGAGGAGACACCGACACAAACGTGTCATTTACCACAACTCCGGTCTCAATAATCTTATTTACTTTCTGGACGCTGTCAACAAAGATCACAACAGCGCCGTTCATCCGAGCAGCAGATTTAATGCTGCTGTGACCCACAACTTCCCCCACCGCCAGACTGCAGTCCTCCACCGAGCACTGAAACCCAGCACAGATTTTAAACCCGTGTTTCCTGCTGAGTTTGGTGAACTCCATGTCGGCGTTCACCACGCCGACCAGCGAAGACGCTGACCGACCACAAAACAACCCCCCAACCTCCTATTTACACACCAAAACTTAACACCTACACAACCTGAACTACACACTATTTACAACATATACAGAAAAAATTAGAAAAGATAGAAAAACTCGAAAAATCTCACAAAACGCTCTCTGCAACACCACGCTCCTCTCACTCCGCCATTCACTCAGAGAGAGAGAGAGAGAGAGAGAGACAGAAAGAGAGGGAGAGAGAGATTTTTTTTTATTTTTCAAACCACATTTATTTGCTCAATGACAAAATTTCAATAAATGAACAAAAACAAAAAAAAACTCCAAAATAAATAAAATAAATGAACTAAATGAAACTCATTTCAACATGGGACCAAAAACCAGCTCATCGTTCTCCACAGAACACAGCTCTTGTTTGAGGCTCCATGTCTTCTTGAACTCTTCTACATTATTTACCAACTTAAAGAAGCTGAAATCAGTTTTCAGTCTCGCCTTTAACATCAACTTATAAATAACTG
>NW_019522551.1:0-11433 GCF_002814215.2 Seriola lalandi dorsalis | reverse complement strand
AATGAAGTAATTCATTGTTGTCCTCCTAGAGGACTGGTGCCCCATTTCAACGAGAGTATTCAGAACACTTCAGGATAAGTTTTCCTGTCTATTTGAGTAGCATTCATGAAGAATATGATGGATTTCATGTTTACATGTCATAAAGTTATCAGCTACACCTGAGAATGCGATACTGTTGTAAAGCGCTGTTAAGCGTCAGGATCTGCTCTAAGTCCTCGTCAGAAGCTTTCTTTGTGTCTGAAACTGAGTTTTTCTCACTCATTGTCCTGTCTGTACAGAACACTTCAGGATAGGTTTTCCTTTGAGTAGCATTCATGAAGAATATGATGGATTTCATGTTAACATGTCATAAAGTTATCAGTTACACCTGAGAATGCAATACTGCTCAATAGCGCTGTTAAGCGTCAGGATCGGCTCTCATTTCTCCTCAGAAGCTGTCTCTGTGTCTGAGAACTGAGTTTTTCTCACTCGTTGTCCTGTCTGTACAGAACACTTCAGGATAGGTTTTCATGTCTATTTGAGTAGCATTCATGAAGAACATGATGGATTTCATGTTTCCTTGTCATAAAGTTATCAGTTACACCTGAGAATGTAATACTGTTCAAAAGCTATGTTTTCACGTTTCCAGCGCCTAAATCGGCTCTATTCCTTGTTAAAGCTGTCTGTGTGTCTCAAAAATGTCAGCATTAACACTTAGAGAGATTTCTACATAAGCATCCAGTAAATTAAAAGACACTGTTATACATCCAATACTTAATCAAAGTATTATAGATCACATAGTATAGTTTGTACTTAAATGAAACAAAATTGGCTTTTCATTATAATCCATCAAAGTGCCTTGGATGTTTTTACTTCCTGTCCACAACTGTTTCCACTGACATTACACATCTTATCAAACTTTGATAAGAAATTTTATTTATTAAAAAAAATGTATTAAATTGTATTGGACCCCTCTGGAATCCTGCCATCTCTGATTAAGACAAATTTTACAGTAATTAATGTTATTTTTTCAGTAACAACTTGGGATGTAGAGTCTCAGCAGCATTTTATGTCTTAGTTCTTTGCACTGAGCATCTATGTTTCTCTGTGAAAGCAAGATTCAGGTGCCAGCTGTCTCTTGTTAGGTGTGTCGGGGACTCCTATAGTAGCAGCCATGTGTTGAAACACATCAATCTGAGGTGAACAACTCCATTCATAGCAGTTATCCCTGGTGCTTCTCAAGCCCTCCTCGTCTGGTCCTTTGCTGTGAAAAAGAAATTGCTGCAAGGTTTAAAAAAAATGTCCAGGTAAGATGGTAGCTTAAGTGTGAATCTCTTTTATAAATGTGTAGCGCACACATTTGATGATGAGGGCTGAGTGCTGATACACCTTACCAACCTGGGACAGATGAACAAGGCCTGTGTGTGGTGGTGTGAGTACGAAGACCTGAAAAACAAACAGAGAAAATCAATAAAAAAGTCTTAACAAAATTCCAAATAGAGTAGAACATATAATTCTAACTTTTCATGAGCAAAGGTTTGAGAGCGAAAGTGTAGTAGATGCTGCTAAAATAGAAAATATTTTAGTGGACTAAATATAATTTGATCAGTTAAAATAAACTTAGGTTATGTAGTCTGATATTTGAGGTCTAAACTTTTCATTCAGTCTCCCTATGGGTTATGTCCTGCATTCCACATGAAGGAAGCAGGTCTGTGTCTAGCCTGTAATGGGGCTTGCATTGGAGGGGGTGGAATTATGTGATCCTGAGCTGCATTTTCTCCTTGTCTTTCTCTCTGTTGTTCTAAGATCCTCTATTCACAATCTTTAGACCAGTGACCAAACCTCCAACAATAACTATACATATCGCACATCTTTGGCCGACATAGATCCATGCATTAACCCTAAAGTCCACCAATTCATAAATCCAAACAATCCAATCCTGTGTGATGCGTGAAATTTCAGCCAATGTGACACAATCCTCAAACCCTAGCCGCACACACTATCCTCTTCATATAGCACAGACAGTGCTATATGAAGTAGGATAGTGTGTACGGCACTCAGCATATCTGCTTTAGGAAAGATTACAGCTGGAACTGCTCTTCCACACTTCTGCTCACTCATACTTACACCATACACTCACCTTTCTTCCTGAGCAAACATCCACATTTCCTAATCATCATCATCATCATCACATTACACATCTTGGCTTAGTCTCATGTCCCCTATTTTAGCAATCAGATCTTGATACACCACCTAATGCTTATGTGTATCTCAAGTTTTTTGCTGGCAAACAAATCTTGACATACACTGCCTGTTGCTGTATGTATGTTTCACATCACCCTATTTTGGTGGATGAATCTTGACACAACATCACGTTATTTATTTTATATTTCTTTTATCTTTTTTATTCAACGTACTCATAAACCTAATTTATGTTGGACAACATTCATAGGTTCATTTGGGTGCAAATGCCACAATGTTTCCCCATTTGTAAGTGGCCGACAGAGCCGGATGCCGCCTAATGTTTACATTCCGGGGTTTGGCGCACCTCGCGGGGTGAAAGGAGGAAGGTGAATGCTGACGTCAGCTGACGTCAGACGCCACTTTGCTGCATGATGGGATGTTGCTGGACATTGGTTGCAGATCAGGGGAATTAGAGTGGAGATTTGTGCTGTTATCCGAGATTGGATGCCTGTTGACGGCTGATGGAGCCAATTTTGCACCCTTGGTAGGCGAAGAGAGGTGTGTTATTGATGTTCATTTTGTATTGTTTGATTTATTTAAAGTTGAGTTTCGTATTGTTATGGTGTGTAGGTTTATGAAACTTGTAGGTTTATGTAAATGTTGAGTATTATTGTGGCCGGTGTGATGATGAATGTGTGTTTTTAAGATAGAGAAGTGTTCGCCGGTTGACGTTGTGTTTGGCGTGAATTTTAAATGCTTATGTGTATTTTGATATGCGATGAACTGTGTTCTTCTTCTTCTTGCTGCTGTTTTTTAGTTTCACGGTACCGACGGATAATAAAATACGTGCCTGTCGAACTCAATGCTGCAATTATTGATGCCAAGGGCTGTTACACCATTAGTAACTCATTAAATTTCATTCACTTTAGTTTCCATAATCTAATTGTAATTCATAAAACACTTCTTTATGCATCTTTTCCTTTAATCACATCTAATTCCTCAGAGAGGGCAAAACAAGGAGCACAACTTGCTCACCTGTCGCTGACGCCAACTGAAAAGATGATTTCTTGTGACAGAAAGATGAAAAAATTTACACAATCAGACCAACAAATCAACACTTCAATTTGGCTGGTTTATTCGTGCACAAATGACATATCTGGTGCAGGGTACACCAAGTCAGAGAAAGAATGACACAACTTGAACTGATTATATAACATGTTGTTCTGGGTGTTGTAACTAACATCTGATAACCTCGAAAACCTTTACCTCTTTTTCACTTTTATTACTTCCAACTTATTAAAAGGGGGTGCTTCCCTAAATCTCTGAGGGATGTAGATAAACCCACAAACAACAATATAACCACAAAACCCAGATGTGCAATGGATCCTTTGACATCCTGCTCACCACAAAGCTCAGCAGTTCACATTCTTAACATCCTCAAGTTAATATGCAAAAACAAATACAACCTTACAGTACTGGAAACCTCCTGATTGAAATACATAGATATGTATCTACCCTCATTAAAGATATGCATTGCATTTATTAGCATAATACATTTATTTGCCATGTCTTGCAACACAAATGCAAGGTTTGGACACCAACAAGTGAAGTGAACAGATAAACAATAGATGTATGAATAAATAAATTAATAATTTATACCAAAAACAAGGCACATGAATCAAAACATGAACAGCTCACAGTTCATAGAACCCATAGTTAAGAAGAGTATAGTTAAGAAATAAAAGTGTGTGTGTATGTGTGTGTGTTTTAAGAATTAAAGATATGTCAGTGGACAGAGGTTCAGCAGTAGAAAGGGGGCTGGGAGATACCTCAGTCAGTAAAGGGTAAAGGTTTCTGACTCGAGGGTCTCCCTCCTCTGAGGACATGTTGGAGGAAGTGGGCCTCTTCCTGACATGAGGCTCTAGGAAGCTGATTATAGAGAAATATCTCCACATTGTCTTCTGTTCTGTCTATTCTTCTTCTCTCTCATAATTTTCCTTTCTTTGATGTATCTGTACCTTAGAATTTTCCACCTCCTTTTACACTCACCCTCGAAATATGTGGAGAAAATGTGATAAATTTTCTGAATTAATAAAAATATTATGTTTAAAGATATAACTCAATTAAGAAACTTTAATCGGTCTGTAGAAGTACTGGAGGAACATAACAAAGTTAAAGCTTCATTTACACATAGTGCTTACAACAAGCTACAGACTGTTAAAACCATGGATTGTATATCTTAAAACATACCTGACATGCCTTCTTGTTGAGAAATCTGTTGCCAAGAGAGGGCTTTCCTGCTGACGTCCCAATACAAGCCCAAGCTGGTATTATATTTTTCGGGGTATTCGGAGACACAGAATCAGTTTCTCCTCCATTTTTGTTTTGCGCTGTTTTTCAATTGCTGTGTTTCAATTGCTGTGTTTCAATTGCCTGTGTGGATGGTCGTCACAACTTTAGAAATAATGGGTTTCAGAGCACAGTGGTGCCGTTGCAGCATTCTGTCTGTAAGCAGCATAACAAGTATTGCAGTCCATTGTCAGCGACCTGCATGTTTGTCAAGTCAAACTTGAGTTTTAATAGAGAATGCTGGGACCTAGAGGAGGGGATTGGAATGCCACTTCCATGTAGGAGAGCAAGAAGGAAAGAACAGTTCCGCAATCGACCTGTGTGCTGCCTGGACCATAAAAAGTGGCACACAGCATCATGGCAGCAGCAAACCAAACGTAGACAGCGGCAGCTACTGAGACTGTTCGCTGTTTGTGCCCTGTGGTGAGCCTGTGCCCTGTGGTGAGCCCGTGCAGAGCTGAAAGCATCCACAGACACCACAGAGGCAGCTGGTAAGACAGCGAACCTTTGACACTAAAGACTGTTGCTGCGGAGGATCATTACTGCCAGCTTAGCCACGGGGTGGTTTACCCAGTAATGCGTGGCTTGTTAAATCTTTAATGCCCATGTGCGCAAATGACTTGTTCTTTTTACTGTTTCAGGATACTGATGTCATTTTAGACAATAATGTTGTGCTTTTATAACATGTCTTTGTTATAACCACATTTTGGGGATCATTACAAAAAAGTCAAATATGGCCAATATGTTGATATCAGAATTTTTTTACTTCCTTATATCAGTGTTGGCCACAGAAATCAAGTATCGGTCTCACTCCATTAGAAACTGATATGCAATACATTATGTCCTGTATCTGTCCTTTTGGGGATTGAGTATTGAATTATTCAAACATTGAATGTGTGCATGCAACAGATGGAAATCTAAACTACTAGCTTCATAATTTGCTATGTGCAAATCTTGCTGCTAATTACTCACACTATTAAATGAACCCAAGTTCTTAATTCTACAGTTGAAGTGTAATCACTTCAACTGTAGAATTAACACACTTGTAGTTGTTAAACTTAAAGTTTTGATTCAATTGAAGCCTAATTGTTTTAAAACTGCTTGTGGTTCTAAAAATCTAGTAAGCTAACACTAGTAACAGTATTAACTAATTTAGATTGAAACTGTTTAGTTTCAATTTTGCTTTTCTTCCTTTAGTATAAATCCCTATATTAACCCCAGATTTAGATTACATGATCAAACTCTTAAAGTGTCAACACTATTTGAATTTGAGATTTCCATGTACTGTTATGTGTCTTCAAACTATTATATAACTTAAATTGTTTTCTCCTTTTTAAAAGACATTTTCTAGGCTACATCAGTGAAGATCATAGACTGATTTTAAGTTTATTGAAAAAACTTGCAGATATCTGATTCTTTTGATTTCAGTATTCAGTGTGACTGCCCTTTTGCCTATGCTCTTCAGTCTGCATTGTTTTCAGCTTTGATACTATAGGGTGGGCTTATCAATTGGATGTTCCAATTTTAGAAGTTATTGCACCTGGATCTGTTCAATTTTAAGTTCTACCCATAAGGTGATCACTGCTCAACAGTGACATCTTAGGAGGGGGTTCTAATTTTGACAGTAACGTGGGTCCTTAACTGACAATTTTGAGTTTTAGCACCTTGAGGTCCAACTACCTTAGAGTTACTTACTGCTGAGGACTGCTTACTGTGTGATAAGGCATTACAGTGGCACAACTGAGACTGTAGTTTCAAGAGTGGCCTCCTTTTTGTTAATTGATTCTCTCCTCCAGAGTCCCTTTTCCTGTCAATTGGAGGTTCCAATTTTAACAGTTACTATACCAGTCCTGATGGTTCTCATGACATCACCTCCTACTTGAAGGACATCAACTTTTACTTGCGAAGGTACTCAAATGCTACTGCTGATGACACGATGTACCTGATCAAGATGACATCTAGTCATGAGGTCAGCAGATTCATTGAGCGTCAACCAAACCATGTCAGAGTGAACTATGACCTACTCCACCAAGCATTAGAGCAGGAGTTCTCTGACCATACTTTACCAGCTGGCTTGACAGCTGCTGTAACAGTTAAGCAGGAAAGACAAGAACCTCCCCAGCAATACTAGCATCGCCTTCTTCAGGCATATTTTGGCTCCAGAAATGAATTAGCGATGGAGGAAGACTTGAACTTCAAAACCCTCTTCGTCCAAAACCTCCATCCTGGTACCAGTCGCCATCTTGGTGTCCTGGCAAACCCATGCACCTCAACCAACCAACGGCTACGTGAACTCGCCTCGCTGGGAGGGATTTGCAAAACAAATGCAATCCCATGCTAAACAGGCAGAACCTGCTACCATTTTGAGACTCAACACAAAATCCTTGCCCATGGAGCTAGAAGGGGCTCCTGGCGCTGAACTGCATGGCTCAGATGCACACCCTTATGAAACATATTAGCCTGCTAAACAGCAGAAACATTTTCTGCCCCAACCAGACCACATTGGTCCGACAGAGGTCAGAGACACTCAAGACCTAAGTCAAACTTTTACGCCTCAGATCCCCGCTGAAGCAGGTTCCCACCTAACCAATGGGGAAAAAGTAATGCTTGTGAGTATAAGGGACAGCAAAGGTGAAACCAAACTCCACTCCATTAGCATCAATCTGATGAGAACATGAACAAAGACAAAAGCAAACGATTCTTTCAGCAGTAGTCCAATGTAGGGTTTGGATGATGGTGAACCCTTACAACCAGGATGAAGGCCAGCAGGATTGAAGTGCAAGCATAAGAGAGAACAGAAACAGTCACACAATAATTGGTTTCAGAGCTCTTAGTTTACTGGTGACCAGAGGCAAATGACACAAACAAAGTCCAACAGCTCTTACATATAGGTCACAGAATGGCTGGACAACCAAAGCAGTCTGGCTGGTGTAGCAGGTTACAGTGGATGATAGCAGCGGCGGTGACGTCCAACCTGACCCCCCCTTCTCTGAAACCCTACCCTGCTTTCCCACCTGGCATAAGTACCCCTAGCCTCTACCAAACATCACCTAGTGAAGGGACCCTAGACACTAGCACCACAAATTTTGAATACCTATTTACAATTTAACCACACTGATATTTACATACACTGACCTTTGGCCTAACACAGATTAAAATAAAATACATAATAAACTAAAGAAATACCCAACAAAAGCCAAACTTAAGTAAAAACCCTCTACCCACTCCCCTCTCTCCTTCCTCCTTCCTGCCCACTTGGTACAGCCTGATAAGGTAATTGACACCTGCTGAGTCCGGCAGCATTCCCATGAGTGCACTCCATGAAAACACGCCCCCCGGAAGTAGACCTCAATCAGAGAGAGTGGTTAGTAGGGGTTCCCAAAATAAAAGCACAACAAAAATGAACTACCTGTATTAGCCAGTGTATTGTTTCTTCACCTTAGTGAGGGGGGATGCTTGCCAGCTCCCTCACAACCAACAAAGCTGAAATTAAGACTAAAACATCTAGTCTTAGCAAAGAACACCTAGAAACTATCAAGTGTCTTTTCAGTGACTGGCTTAAGAAAGAAAGCAGGAAAGCTGATAGCTTCCCAGACAGATTGGTAGCACCAAAGACTACACTTCAACACAGTCTCTCAAACCAGCCCATCGAGGTGGTTGAAGAACTTTACCAGGGCCCCAGTGGACCAGAGTCTGCTCTGCACCAGAACTCAGAAGTCCAAAAGAAATCAGAACTGGGGGGTGAAAAGTCGATCCTTCCCAGCGCAGTCTCTGTCCTCCTTTAACAAGGACATGTCAGCTGTCCAACTTGAACCACCCGTCCAACAGTTCTTGGGCTCCCTTAGTGAGAAAGGTGTTTGGTGAAAACCACACCTGTTCATAACACTTGAAGACGCACTTGTACATGATGCATTCCTTGACACCGTCACTCAACCTCAGACAGCTGCTGCGCCTTCTATATGTCTTAATGGCTCAACTGCCGTTGCTGCCACGCCGATTTCAGGTCCATGTCTGAGTCACTCTTCTCCTATGCTCGCGGTGCCTCAAAACCGTAAGGGGGTGATGCAAATTCAGGCGCACAAATCACCATGTGCAAGCCACAGAAACACCAAGGCCATTTCTGCCTTCACCCAGAAACACCTGGACAAGAGCACGAGAAATCACAAGGCCTATTATGACCAAAAACCTGCCTATGACAAACTCCAAGTGGGGAACACATGGCTATATCACACTCTCACTCAAACAACTGAAACAGCCAGTTCAAGCACGGGAAGACTTACCTGTAAGTCCCTTTCTCACTGCTCAAGTCCCCACATGTTCTCAGACAAACTCTCTTCTTTTGTGCACCACATTAAGGATAGCAAAACTCAGGAAAAGCTAACTCCCAAATGTCTCAACCGCACATGGTGCAAACCACACAAAGCCCTCATGAAACGTGTCTGGGGCAATCTTGTCCCATAAATAAGAAAAATTTGTAAGCACCCACAGGTGCCAATTGCCAGTAGTTGAGGTTTGATAACTGTTCTCACTACATGCATTGTGACAATTTTAGAGTTGATGTGTACCAGTGGGGGTGATTCACATGGCTGCAAAAACACTAATAAGACCTTGCTCAAGACCACAGGTGCAGTGGTCATACTATAGGTTGTCTATGCTCACACACAATTGGTAACCATACTAATGCCTGCTATGCTTTGGGATACTGGTCCCACAATTGTCAGTCTAGCCATTGTAACATTTGACATGTTTACTTAGACATATTTGTCCCTCTTTCCCAGTGCAAGACACCTTAGTCAGTACAATGTAGCATTAACGCCATAATTTAGAATTTGCTCTCATTGAAAAGGGCACCAGTCCTCTAGGAGGACAACAATGAAATTGCTTCATTGATACATTTATCAATCTCATATCAGAAGCCATGATTTCTTGATTCAATGGATCTCTAATCTCTACATCAAAAGAACACAACAGGACAACAACTGTGTATAAATAATTAATTTCATTTAAAGGGGACATATTATGCAAAATGCACTTTTCCATGGTTTTCTATCAGTAGTATGTGTCCCTGGCATGTCTACGAACCCCCAAAACATGAGAAAAGTCCATCCTCTCCGTCTTTTGCTTTCTCCACCTCTCAAGAAATGTGTGCTCAAACGGGCGAAATCGTTACCCAGCTAGAAGGAAACGTTCCCACAACATTGGCTAACGTTACCTACAAGTTCTAATAATGTTTTAAAGAAAATGTTTCAATGTAATGTTCAAAGAACGTTGTAAGGATGTTTATCATTTCAAATAACGTTTCTATAAGGTTAAATGTTAACTAACACAACGTTTTAACTGCAATGTTCAGAGGATGTTGTTGAGGTAACAGATTATAGTTCCCACAATGTTACATGATAACAAAGAAAGAACATTCCCAAAGCAACATTCTAAAAATGTTTTCAGGATGTTATTGAGACCTGAGATGACAGAACATTTTTTATAAAACGTTCCTACAATGTGATAAGTTAACAAAAGTAGAACGTTTTCCCTGCAACATTCTGAGGATGTTTTGAGGATGTTGTTGAGGTAACAGATTATAAAATGTTCTTTTATAAGACATTCCCACAATGTTACATGATAACAAAGAAAGAACATTTTCAATGTTACATTCCGAAATTGTTTTAGGATGTTATTGAGGCCTGAGATGAGAGAACATTTTTCATAAAACTGATGGTGAAAATGACGCTGAGCCCGGGGAAAGTCTACAAGAGCCATCAGAGGAAGATGATCCTGATCCTGATCCTCCTCCAATGACCAACTACCCGCAGCGACACAGGCACCGTCCCCAGATGCTGACCTACAACACCTTGGGTGAGCCGACGTGGGTGGGAGCGGGTGCTGAGAGTCTACACGTCATGAGTATGTCCCCAGCCTGCAGCCCACCGGTCATGTGGCGACCGTGGGCATCACTAGACATTGGAGTAACGGGTTGAACTCACATTACACGAACATTACTCTAGCTCAGAGAAAATGGACTCTGAAAAGTAGAATGGTGAAATTCTATGGAATGTGAAGAAGAGACAATTCCAGGAGAAACATATTGAACTGATACTGTACAAACGAAGAGACTGGTAACAGACTAAGAGAACTGAGGCCGATATGAGTTCTGTTACATTTGAGAATTGACCTGATTGGGGTCCAGAGTACAGTAACTGATGTTTATTGGTATGGGCCGAAATGGGTCAGATACTTTGATAAATGGGTACTAATTGAATTGAATGTCAAGTGCCACTTTTAAATAAGTAATACCATGTTTTCAGTGAAAAAAAAAAAAAAATTCAATGTGTGAAAAGGTACACTTTGGGTATCTGAAATGTCTGGAGACATTTATTATTGGGGGGGGGGAGTGTGGTATACAGAGCCATCAGTGGGTTAACATACTTACATTATTATTGTTATTGTTTGCATGTTTGACATGGTTTCCGTTTGGTACAGCTCAGGTTCAGAGTGTGGTTAAAATTGTCTGTGTTTTATGGTAAGAAAAGGTTTGTTTATTGTTTGGAAAATGTATATGAATGTAGCAGTTTGTGTCTAACTCCGACCAGCAGGATGAGCGCGTTCGCTACACTGTGTGTGTTCAGGGACAAGGGAAGTCTCGCGTGAACACGTCCCGAGAACGAGAGCACACACTTGAGTCCGAAATCACTGTGCGTGTGTGTGGCGAACGGTGATAACAAAGTATATGTTTGCTCTTTACAGGTAAGAAAGGAAAGAGTTAGAATTGTATAAGTGAGGGGTGAATATGTTGTGTCGTAGTTTATGGTCCCGGTTCCGTTATATGTGGTATTGTTTATAAACGTTAATTTGTCAGCGAAAGTAACGTACCGAAAACGGCTGTTGGGACTGGTTGCTTAGTTACCGCAAGCGAGTGGGAGGATG
>NW_019522550.1:16703-17680 GCF_002814215.2 Seriola lalandi dorsalis | reverse complement strand
GCAGTCAGAACAACCACCATCATCTAAAGTCCATGAATTAACCTGAAGTGAGTGTGAAGTGTTCTACAGCCACGAATCAGCTCGTCAGGATTATTACTGTAAATAATGACAATGATAATTAGTCTTTGTTGGTTGAGGAACAGATGAATGTTGAGGAAGAAGACCTGGGTGAAACACACACACTGTCCTCGTCTTCATCTGGGATGTCCAGGGAGGAGACAGTTCAACAAGTAATTAACCAACAATGAAAACATTCGTTATTTAGTTTCTATCTTTTAGCTGGAAACAAGATTTTAACTGTTGGTCGTCTGTGATTTCTTCTGTCTCCTCATGTTGCACCAGCTCATACTCATGTGTGATTGTACAGAGAAACACCATCAACAACAACAAAGCTAAGCTAATGCTAAAGATGCCGGAGAGGACTGTGGAGACCAGGCCCTGGATCAGGAAACTAATCTGACACTATTTTCCTGACATTCTATAGATTAATCAATTGATCAGTTATCAGTTAAAGGTGACCCCATGGGCCCCGCCCACCAACATGTGGCTGAGACCTGAAGAGTTCAGGTGTGCGATGAGCATCGGACAAATCGTACTCGTGACCTTCAGCAGCATCGTGAACACGTTTAAAAACTGGGGGTCAGTAGTACGGGCCGATGTCCTCGTACCCGGCGTAGCTCGGCCAATCAGGGAAGATCCCGTGCGAGCAGGTGGGGCTGCCGTACCGGTCGAAATGAATCCCAAAGTCAAAGGAGTTTGTGCGGTGGCTGACGGCGTCCTGACGGTGGCTCTTCATGGAGGACCAGACCACCCTGTAGTTGTCGCCCCAGTTGCTGTCCCAGTGCTGGCGCCCCCCCACCTCGTAACAGACGGCGAACTCAACGCGCTCGTGAGGCGGCAGCTCCGCGGGCAGGGACACCTCGAAGGAGAAGGTGTCACTGTACGAGCTGGGATACGTGTCCTTCACGTACACGCAG
>NW_019522550.1:15100-16352 GCF_002814215.2 Seriola lalandi dorsalis | reverse complement strand
AACGGGGAGAAGACCTTCACCCTGGTTAGAGACAGACCTCTGTGATCGGCGAACGTCACCTGCTTTTTAGCTTTTCTGGTGTCTTTGGCAGAGGAATGTCCGACGTCCGGCGCCGGCTCAACGCGCTGCGGCGGCTGGAACCTGAGGCTGGAGCTCAGAGCAGGTGAACAGCTGTTAGGAGGCGTCCTGTAGACGAAGTCCTCGGTGGACAGGTACAGAGGTAAGGCCATGTCAATCGGCATGGTGGTCTCCGGAGGACCACTGAAAGACAGGAAGTAGAGAGTTTACACAATAAAACCACTGCAGCACAGACCGTGGAGGGGAGGACATGGATGGGTTCCCCTGGTTCTCCCTGGTTCTCCCTGGTTCTCCCTGGTTCTCCCTGGTTACCCGTGTATCTTCTAAATGATTTCACTGTTTCAGTTGTAATTAGCCTGAGATCAGCGGTCAGAAACTCTGTTACAGGAATATTCTGTTTTTACAAACTGAACTATTAATTGGTTAATTAAGAAAGAAAATATTAATTCATGATTCACGTAAAATCAGTCACAGGGACGTTTTTCTGTTTGACTACTTTACATATTTAAAGAACATTTCATTATGATCACATCCTTTTATATAAAGAACAGAAAGTTTTTTTTAAATTATTTCTCGTTTAAGTATTTATTCTACAGTATTTTATTTATTCTACAATGTTATTAATTTTATTGTATTTTATTAATTTTACTGTATTTTATTTATTTTAAAGTATCGTATTTATTCTACAGTATTTCATTTATTTCACAGTATTTTATTTATTTCACAGTATTTTATTTATTCTACAGTATTTTATTTATTTTAAAGTATTTTAAGAGTCAGGGGCGTCTCAGTGGTTCACCTGGTGGAACGAGCACCACAAAGGCTCGGTCCTCACCACATTGGACCAGGTTCGAGTCCCAACTGTCCTGTCTCTATAATAAAGGAACAAAAGTCCCAAAATAACTTTAAAATCAGAATCAGCTTTAAAAACAACGACAGGTTGACTGTGATGTCCACAGAGAGACGAGTCTCAGTCTGTCTCTAAACCATGATTCACTTCACCTGTACCGACCTCACGTGACCTGCTCCTGGTCCACGGTCCTGATTTTAATCTAAGAGGAAGTTAATGAGGAAACAGGAAGTCCCGCTGTCTGATCTGGGGGTCTCATGCCGGAAGTGTGTCCGCTCTTCAGCCCCTTCCGCTGTAAAACCACGTATCACTGTGCAACCCCCC
>NW_019522550.1:13373-14519 GCF_002814215.2 Seriola lalandi dorsalis | reverse complement strand
GGAGGGGTCAGGAATGTCGCCATGGTTGACCCCTCCTACCCCTACCTCAGGAGGGGTGGGGTGGGGCGGGGGGGGGGTTATCGTATTTAAAAGTCTTTTTTCTTATTTCCTTTTCAGTAACTTTGACTCTTCCTTCTGTTTTAAGTCGAAAGTGATAAAATATATTTTTAACTCAGATATTCTCAGATTTGAATTACACTAAATCTCTGTCTCATAATCCTGACTCATTCAAACCAGTCTGACTCAATACTCATTATTTAGTATCTCATTATTGTGACTTAGTTATTAATAATTTTGTATCTGATGAAATTGACGTAGTAGCTCAGAATTATTTTATGTTTTAACTTGATTATAATGAAGTTTCATGATTTTGATTCATTGTCTAATATTTTTTATCTCATACAGTTTATTGACTCATAATAGTAAGTTTTGACTTTAATAGTTTCTCTGTGACTAAATATCAGTTCAGTGAATTTAATCATGGGTTTTTATATTCATCATATTTTTCTTCAGTTATTTTCTTTTCTACATCAGTTTGAGCAGAAACTTTAAAAATCTTTAATGATCATTTATCATCATAAACAAACATGTGGGCGCCTTCATTCACTTTGTTTCTGGTGTTTTTCTGTTTGTGTGTCACACATCTCTGCTACACTACCCATGAGCCTCAGCTGCTGTTGCTATGGAGAGGAGGTGTGATTCACGTCGCCATAGTTACTAAATTCATCTGAAGTCAACCAGATTCTTTTAGGATGCAGATTGTAGTCAGTGTAAGCTGAAGCTCTGTGATTGGCTGCTTGTCAGTGAAATGCACCTTGGGAGTTGTTGTAGGCTTATAATATGAATCTATTTATTTCCTGGCAGGAGAGTCAGAGGTCAGAGGTCAGCTCTGTGAACAGTGGTTCATTAGATTATTAGATCCTGATAGTAACACTCAGAAGACTCCTGGCTCAGGTTTGAAGAGGGAAAAGCCTCCTGGCCTGTGATTGGCTGTCACGCAGATAGTCTGGTTTGGGATTCGTCAACAAGTAGAGCAGGCAGTCAGCTGATGAAGCAAAGTCCAGACCAGCAGGAGGACTGAGCTAACAGGCCAGACCTGCTCTTCCTCCCTGTAGAGACGGTCTGTCCTGCAGAGCGGATTCAAAC
>NW_019522550.1:10303-12756 GCF_002814215.2 Seriola lalandi dorsalis | reverse complement strand
ATACAATGGTACATTAAATAAGATAAGAGGAGCCTATATTTATTTAATTATTTTCATTTACTAGAAACCATACAGTGTAGATCGTATATTGAATAATGTAAACCAAGAGTGTTATGAGGAAATTTCTTAACATTATTAAAGATAGATAGATAGATAGATAGATAGATAGATAGATAGATAGATAGATAGATAGAGACATTATTCATCCCCTAGAGGAAACAATAGTTAAATAGTAAATAAATAAATATTTATGAATATGGGACCTTTAAGACATCAACATTTAACCTTCAACCACAAAGTTAATTATTTATTTATATATGTATTTATGTGTAAATTAAGTATAAAGTAGTATAAACTGTAAAGTACAAGTACTATAAATGTGTACTCCTGTAGTGACACGGGTCAGCCTGCAGGGGCAGTAGCGCGGCCAGCAGCGTCTGAACCGGGACCGGGAGAAGAAAAGGGAGAAGGTAGGGACCACCCGAGCTGCTGCGCATGCGCTGATTGAGCCAGGTTTTCCGTGTGTGACGTCATCGGCCTCTCCTCGGTGTTCTTCCTAGATGAGGAGAACCAGGATGTGACTGGAGCCGCTCGGCTAACGACAGAGACTCACCAGAACACCGAGGGGTTTTTATGGAAACGGCCGCGGAGAGTGAACTCACAGCGGTCAGCAGAGAGTCCTGAGCCCCTCACCGTCCTCCGGAGCCCGCTACAACAGACACACAAACCGCGGTAAGAAGCGACACGTCAGCGACGTTATGTTAGCTAGCATACGTTAGCTAGCATACGTTAGCTAGCATACGTTAGCTAGCTGGAGCTGCGTTACTGTGGTGGTAATCTGACCGGGGAACAGCCCGCTGCTTCCTTCAGGTTATTTCCTGTGACAGCGGACACACCTGACTGTCTCTGGATCAGTCAAGTCTTCAGGGTGATCTGTGTGTCTCTATAAACCTGCTGCAGGTAAAATGTCCCGTTTATCAACACACACTCTGTCTCTGTGCATCACACACTGGAGTGTGTGTCGGCAACAACATGGCGATGTGATGCGTATCATGACACACAGGTTAGGATTCAGCATATTGTGATAATGTCAGTGATATAATGGGATTTTTAAAATATCATTCTACGGAAATAAGAACACACCTGTAGGTCTCGGGGATATGACTTCAAATCAATATATATATCTAGATATAGATAGATATTTTATTTATCCCCTTAATTTCGTATGTCCAGTAGCTCATTGGTAATAATAATGATATTAACAGTTAATCATAAATAAACAATAAAAATTAAATTAGAATATAAAATATACCTATATATAACCTTTATTATGATCAGTGATTGATTACTTTGGTGCAGCTGCACAATTAATAGAAATATAATCAAAATCTCAATTTGGTCAAGTGCAATATCCGAATAACAGGAGCTGCATGTTTTTGATGAAGGTAAGATGTGTCACATTGTTGTGTATTGTTAGCTTTAGCATTGTTAGCACCATCAGTGTTGTGGTGCTACAGAGACGCCCCATCATACAGAACATATTCTCCAGAAGTGTAGGAACTTGATTGTTTATGTATTTTTTTGTATGTGGTGCAGCCCTAGTTTGGTGCTTCTCTCTCTCTCTTTTCTGTGATCCTCTTCATATTCATCAGTGCGATTGTGTCCAAGCGATGTGATTTGACTTCTTCTAATTGTTTGGTGTCGTCTTCACTGAAGCCAGAATGAGCCCAAACAGCAGACACTGATTTCTTCTCAGGTGTTAGCTGCTCAGGTTGAGACTCAGTCTTTATGCTCGTGTCGTCTATTTTGTTTGTCAGAACAGAAGGATCTGCATCTATCTCAGTCCCTGTAACATTCAACATCACTTCCTGTACAATCTGAGCAAAGGACCTGACATTTACTGGATTCTTTAGGTTAACACTGTCAGTAAATATAAATGGAAACACACTGTTTAACAAAGAGTGAGGTGAGAGTGATCGTTCCTTCTCTGATCAATCACATGGCAATTGTGTGATCAGCTTAGAGTGGGCTATGAGAAGGAGGAAGTTACTGATAAAAGAGTCTTACTGCTGACACCCAGACAACAGCTCAGAATAGAAGAGAAGAGAATGACTCTGAGGACTCTGAGGAGCTCTCCTGTCACCAGCAGCTGCAGGAACACATGTTTTTTCTTGAGCGTCTGATGAACCTTTGACCACGGACGGTGGTCCAGGTGAGGTCCAGGTGAGGTCCAGGTGAGGTCCAGGTGAGGTCCTCAGAGATGTGGGCTCCTGGGAGGTTAAAGCTGGGAACTAAAGAGAACTAAATCATATCAGACTGATCATGCAAACTGATCAGGGTTATAGAACCAGGGTCCCTGTGTATTTAATCAGACTCATTAACCTCAGTCTTTCACTGAGTTCTAATTAAAATCCTCACTACCAGAGTTAGAGCAGTAATTACTGCCCCCCCCC
>NW_019522550.1:6405-10283 GCF_002814215.2 Seriola lalandi dorsalis | reverse complement strand
CCCCCCCCCCCCCCGTGCAGTAACACAAAGACTCTTTCATGGTTTACGGGTCAGCGTGCCTCTGTTGGACGGTCCCATGATTCTGTGATTCCCATGAGTCTATATGACGTCACTTATTATCATAATTATAATTATGAGGATGTTCAGCAGCAGTTTGTGGATGAAGAACATCGACCGCTCCCGTCGTCACTGCAGCTTTTTCCTCCATCAGTGATGATGATGAAGGTTTTGTAGTTTTATGGCGTGCTGCAGTAACTAGTTGGTAACCATGGAGACGATAGACTGATCAGACGTGTTGGTGTCTGTGAACATGTTGGTCAGTAAATCACAACAAACACCACAGACACAGAGAGTGTGAGGTCACTCAGAAACACTGTAGATTTTTATATTATAGAGTCGGACTGCAGCTGACGATCATTTTCATTATTGATTAATCTGCCAATTATTGTTTTTAATTAACTGTTTTTAATTCACAACCAAACAGCCGTGGCTGCAGTTAAAGGACGAGTTCACAGTTTTCAAATCACACTGTGACGAGGAGACTGGTTTTCTTACTGTGATGTTATGTGATGACATCACTGTGATGTCAGAGTACGTGATGGGAGATCAGAGTTACACTGGACGTCTTCTCACGTTTGGGTTCAGTACAAACTTCCCTCTTTGAGTTTTAATCTCAGCAAGTTTAATACTCTGCACTGCGTCTCCACCTCCATCATCAGAAACATGTTAATGAGGCGTCTCCTGCCCACCAGGTGAGTCACCTGTCCCGCCCCCTCCTGCAGGTTTCTGGCGGGCTGCTGAACGAGGTCGGCGGGATGAGCGGGGCCGCTCTGGGCATCGAGATCGTGGTGGTATTCTTCCTGGCGCTCTTCCTGCTGCACAGATATGGAGACTTCAGGAAGCAGCAGCGCATGGTGCTGTTCGGCACGCTGCTGGCCTGGTACCTGTGCTTCCTCATCGTCTTCATCTTACCTCTGGACGTCAGCACGGTCAGTCCTGAGCCGAGCTCTGTCCCCCACGTCCTCACGTCTGTCCAGCCCAGACTGTGACTGTGTTTGTTCTCTCCTTACAGACCATCTACAAACAGTGTAAGATAGACCATGAGAAGCACAAGTCTCCTCCCACCGCCGGCCCGATACCGTCCAATCACACCACGGCAAACACATCTGCCACACCCACCCAGAGGTCAGTACAGAGTCACGTGTTCATTATATTCTCACAGATCTGAGTCAACGTTTACATGAAGGTCCTGACAGTCTCTGTGTCTCAGTCTGTGTCTGTGTCTGTGTCTCAGTCTGTGTCTCAGTCTGTGTCTCAGTCTGTGTCTCAGTCTCTGTCTGTGTCTGTGTCTCAGTCTGTGTCTCAGTCTGTGTCTCAGTCTGTGTCTCAGTCTCTGTCTCAGTCTCTGTCTGTGTCTGTGTCTCAGTCTGTGTCTCAGTCTGTGTCTCAGTCTGTGTCTCAGTCTGTGTCTCTGTCTGTGTCTCAGTCTGTGTCTCTGTCTGTGTCTCTGTCTGTGTCTCAGTCTGTGTCTCAGTGTCTCAGTTTTGTCCCTGTGTCTCTGCTGACCCCCCCCTGTCCTCTTGTGTCCCTCAGCCCCCCTCAGCCGTGCTACAGGCCGTGGAGCTACATCCCTGACGGCATCATGCCTGTGTTCTGGAGGGTGGTGTACTGGACGTCTCAGTGTCTCACCTGGTCAGTGAGTCTGCTGCTCCATCTGTCATCATGATGCAGGTGTGTCCCAGTGAGTCTCTGTGTCCTCAGTGCGTCTCTGTGTCATCAGGCTGCTGCTGCCCTTCATGCAGTCGTACGCTCGCTCCGGAGGATTCTCCATCACGGGGAAGATTAAAACCGCCCTGATAGAAAACGCCATTTATTACGGGACCTACCTGCTCATCTTCGGCTCCCTGCTCATCTACGTGGCCGTCCATCCTGAGTGGCACCTGTCCTGGTGAGTGGACGCACTGCTGTCCTCCTGGTATCTGGGCTCATTCTGCTCCTTTTGAATCACCTGGTTCCCTGAGGGGGCGGAGCCTTTCACAGCCAATAACTTCATCTTACTTTAGTTTAACCTAAAAACAAAAACGAACCTAAAAACAAACAAAAGAACCTAAACACAAATAAAAGAACCTAGAAACAAATAATAAAAAAAACCTAAAACAAAATAACTGAGAAAAAATACAATAACCTAAAAACAAAATAACATAAAAACAAATAAAAGAACTTAAACACAAAATAACGTAAAAATAAAATAAAAAACCTAAGAACTAATTAAAAATCTAAAAACAAATGAAATAACCCAAAAGCAAATAAAAGAACCTAAAAACAAAACATAAAAACAAATAAAATAACAAACACAAAATAACCTTAATAGCAAATAAATAAATTAAAAAAAACACAAAAGAACCTAAAAATAAATGAAATAACATAAAAACAAATAAAAGAACTTAAACAAAAACAAATATAACATACAACAAATAAAAGAACCTAAAAACAAATTAAAAAAAATCCCTAAATAGGAAAGAATAGAGTAAGGACAATGAAGCTCCTCCCAGTCCCTGTGTGACAGGTGTGTGGTTTGTCCTCCTGCTCTGATTCAGGTACGAGCTCCAGACCATTGGCATCACGGCGGCGAACACCTGGGGCCTCTTCCTGCTGGTGCTGTTGCTAGGTTACGGCCTGGTGGAGATCCCTCGCTCCTACTGGAACGCCTCGCGACACGGACACCTGCTCATCAAGACTTACTTCAAGGCGTCCAAGCTGATGACGGAGAAGGCGGACGCAGAGGAGAACCTGGAGGACGTCATGGAGGTGAGCGGCAGGCAGGAAGTGACTGTGACGGACAGGGGTCAGAGGTCGATCAGTGTCTTAATGTGACGTCTGTTCTGCTGCAGGAGGTGAGAAAGGTCAGCGAGTCCATCAAGTACAACCATCCGCTGAGGAAGTACATCGACACCATCCTCAGGAAGGTAAGTGGAGCACTCAGCCTCACGGTTCATTGATCAGATATTAGTGATCAGACTGATTGATCCCACTTCTCCCCTCAGTGCCCTCTGGACTACCAGGAGAAGATGGGCAGGAACATGGACGACTACGAGGACTTTGATGACAAACAGAACACGTATCCCAGTGAGAAGAGCCTGGTGAAGCTCCACAAACAGGTGAGAGGGAGACACCTGAGGTCACAGGTCAACAGGAAGAGGGAGCAGATTAAAACATGTGCGGCTCACCTGCAAGATTTTTATCTCGTTAGATTAAAAAAACTTACACTGAGATCCTGAGATCAAAAAACTACAATAAAGATATTATATGTTAATATTTAACACATTTCACTGAACTGATTTTTTTATTCAACATCAGTCCTGATCTTAACGACCAAATATTCAGTCATTTTCAGGATTTTAACCCTTTAAATCCCGTTTTTACATGATATGTGGGTAAAAACACACGTCTCTCTGTGTCTGTTTCTCTGTCCTCACCTCCAGTGATGAAGAAACTCAGCTCAGTGACATCTGGTGGTTTCTAAAGCTCATACTGGAGCCTCTGATTTTATTACTGCTGTGTGCAATAAAAACCCAAGAAGCCACTGTCTTATTTTCTAAATCTATAAAACAGGTGTCAGAAATTATTCTGCAATAATCCACATTAAAATAACTCATTAAGTGAGTAAAAGCCACAAAACATTTGTGTTGACATGAAATTCAAAGTTTTTTGTTGCAGCTGAGACACAGTGTCTCTTACATTACTGAAGTTATTAGTTCGAAATACACAGCGAAATGAATTAAATATAGCAGGTATAACACTCAGTGAAACTCTGTGTGTGTGTGTGTGTGTGTGTGTGTGTGTGTGTGTGTGTGTGTGTGTGTGTGTGTGTGTGTGTG
>NW_019522550.1:4523-5634 GCF_002814215.2 Seriola lalandi dorsalis | reverse complement strand
TTTATAAATGAAAACCTGTTTGTTGGATGTTTATATCAAATATATGTGATATTTCTAACATGAATATTAATGTGTGTGTGCAGAGTGGTACTGGGAGTGTCTCCTGAAGCGCTGGTTCTACCGGCTGCTGTCCGTGGTCCTGACCCTGTTCAGCGTGGCCGTGGTCTGGTCCGAGTGCACCTTCTTCAGCACGCGGCCCGTCCTCTCTCTGTTCGCCGTGTTCATCCAGCTGGCCGAAAGAGACTACAACTACCTGTACATCGAGGTCAGACACACACCTGTACCTGAGCTTTAGAGGAGCTGACAGCTGCATGTTGTGACCTCTGGACAGAGCCAGGCTAACTGTTTCCCTCTGTTTCCAGTCTTTATGCTAAGCTAAGCTAACCAGCTGCTGGTTCATATTAACTGTACAGACACGAGTGAACATCTGACTCTCAGAAAAGAGGAAGAAGAAGCTGGTTTCCAAAACTTCTTCATTTAACTAATATGATCATTAATAACTGTATTAAATCACTGAAAACGTCTGTTTAAAGAATTATAATCACACACTTTAGTTCTGATCCAGAAACAGAATTTCTCTTCACTCTGCTGATTCATGCGTTCACACAGATTTACATGTGTTGTTCCACCATTTCACCACCAGGAGGCTCCATAACTGAACACACTAATTTGAACACGGCACATTGGACTGCAGTTCATCATCAGACAGTCCTATTGATCCATTTCCCTCTCTACCTGAGCTGTGACCTCTCACATGGGTCAGACCTGGTCCTGGAGGTCCAGTCCTAGACCTGCAGCTGTGATGCCGGTCCAGTTTATCTGACCGGTTTGTGTTATCACCTCTGTCCACCAGATGGCGTGCTTCATCACGATCTTCTTCCTGTGTACCTGCGTCTACTCCACCGTGTTCCGCATCCGGGTCTTCAACTACTACTACCTGGCCTCCCATCACCAGACCGACGCTTACAGCCTCCAGTTCAGCGGCATGTGAGTGACAGGAAGTCGTCACAATAAGAGCGCTGTTTATTTTACACTGGATGGTAGAACTGCAGGATGAAATCAGTATGATGATATACATCCAGACACAAACAGACACTGAACTAATCAACTG
>NW_019522550.1:2585-3546 GCF_002814215.2 Seriola lalandi dorsalis | reverse complement strand
TATATATATAATATATAATAAGAAAACACAAGAAAAAGTCATAATATAAAAAAAGTCATAATGTTTAAAAAAAATCGAAATATTTCAAGAAAAAAAGTCAATATTATGAGAATAATGTTGTAATTTTACAAGAAAGAAAGTACTAACATTATGAGAATAAAGAATCATGAATAAATAAATAAAGAGCTTTTTATTTAAAAAATTAGATTTTTATTTATTTCAGGAGACTATTATTTATAAAAAACCTTGTTCAACCAAATAATAGCAAACAATAGAGCGACATCTAGTGGCAGTGACGGAGGTTTGCAGATCTCTGATGTATCATCGTGTCAGAGTCATTGATCCTGAATCTGATCGACTCTCCTCAGTCTGGGGACGCGCTGTCTGAACCTTCTGGGCTTCCAGCAGTTCATGGGCGACAGTGAGATGACCTCTGACCTGATCGATGAGGGGAAGGAGCTGATCCGAAGAGGTGAGCGCCGCGGTGACGGAGGACAGTGGAAGTGTGACGGTGAAACAGTCAAAGATCAATAATCGTTAATCAATCAGTGTCTGTTTTCACAGAGAAGAGGAAGAGGCAGAGGATTGAAGATGGAGAGAACAGACGGAGGGTGAGTCGCTGTGTCTCCTTCTTCTTCTACATATTTTGTTAAATTAAAGCTGCGAGCAGCGACATGTCGCCCTCGCCTGTCGCTCACCTCAGGGCCGCCGCCAGGAGGTCACATGATGCCGCAAACAGTCATCATGTTCCTGTTTGTCAAGTGAAACCAGACCATGGTAAATCACATGATGTCATTCAAGAGTTACTTCCTGTTTTCAGTAGGTGGCGCCAGGACAGTGACATCATGTCGGCATGCAGATGTCCTCAGTGTGGGACGGTCATCAAATGTGAAGTTTGAGGCAGATTGAATGATGTATATTAGTTATAGCAACTTCCTGTTTCAACAGACAGGAAGAAGCT
>NW_019522550.1:626-1460 GCF_002814215.2 Seriola lalandi dorsalis | reverse complement strand
TCACCATAACTGAACGTTTTCATGTGAGTGTGTGTGGTGTTTCATTTACTGTGTTTTTAGTCTCAGTTTGGTTTCTGTTTAGTCTCAGATGTGTGTGTTTTTTTTAGTCTCAGATGTGTGTGTGTGTGTTTTTAAGTCTCAGGTGTGTGTGTGTGTGTGTGTGTGTGTGTTTGTTTAAGTCTCAGATGTGTGTTTGTGTGTGTGTTGTAGTTCCAGATATGTGTGTTTTTAGTCTCAGATGTGTGTGTGTGTGTCTTTAGTCTCAGATGTGTGTGTGTGTGTTTTTAAGTCTCAGGTGTGTGTGTGTGTGTGTGTTTTTAGTCTCAGATGTGTGTGTTTGTCCTTCAGACACGCAGGAGGACGGTATCTGTCCATGTCGTCGTCTCGCAGCAGGATATTCGACGACGTCTGACGAGGTGAAGAAACCTGAAGGAGAACATCAACATCACTGTCTCCTCATCCACCTGCAGGGAGTGAATGTACCTCACCACCTCCACCTCACGGCTCACCGCCCGCCTCCTCGTCTCCCAGCATGCATGGTAACCAAGACACAGGTCACACCTGTCACCTGGAGATATTTTCATAAACACTGCGGCAGTTTTCATGTCACTGAAGACACTTGAAGGAAAGTTAATGTGATTAAAGTGACAGATGTTAGTCTTGACTCCTGCTGAAGTTACTGAGCTGCATGTCATGATGGCAGGATGCGCCCTCTAACTGTCTGAGCATGTACGACTGTGAATCTGCAGCGGCTGCATGTCCAACACCACACGTCACTTTACTGAGAGGCGTCATGAAGGTCCATGTGTCTGTTTTATTTATGTTTTTATTGTT
>NW_019522550.1:0-606 GCF_002814215.2 Seriola lalandi dorsalis | reverse complement strand
GCCGTCACCTCCTCCAGCGGCGGCAGACGTGAGTCCGACCACAGCTCAGTTTCTCTCTGACTTCTCCACTGTTGATTAAAGTTGTGATATCTGAGCGTCTGCTGTTGTCTGATGAACAGAGGCGAAATATTCCCGCTCCGGGAGCCGAGCCGAGAGAGACTGCATCGAGCTGCTGCAGGACGCCGAGCCTCTAGACTTCAACGCCGACTCTCTGACTGACGACCCTCTGGACACAGAGTCCGGCAGGTGAACTGAACTTCCTGCTCTGAGTCTTCGTGATGATAAATGTTTATCAGACTTCATCATGTCTGTAGCTCACACTCTGTCACTGTGACTGGAGACGTTTCTACCTGACTGAGCGTTAGCTTGTCCGCCACCAGCTGCACGTCTGAGTCACAGTGAAGTTCAGTTCAGGGTTAAAAATATCAGTTACAAATATTTTTCTGGTTTGTGTTAAATTCATTTAAAGACCAGACACTGAAACTTTAGGCTGGTGAAAGGTGTCATCTATAGATGATGTTGCTGGGATCATATCAGTTTAATTATCAACAAATGTTTCTGTTTTCACTGTGAGCCGCTCGTCGCCGTGAGAAACAGGCCACATGT
>NW_019522549.1:3637-4012 GCF_002814215.2 Seriola lalandi dorsalis | reverse complement strand
CACACACACACACACACACACACACACACACACACACACACACACACTGTAAACTGTCAACCCTGCAATCAATAGAGTTATTGACAATCGCGTCTCAGATCTCGTTACAAGACTATCTGTGCGTGCTTGTGTGTGTGCGCGCGTGCGTGTGTGGATGTTTGTACATGTGTGTCACTGTGTGTGTGTGTGTCTGTGTGTGTGTGTGTCTGTGTGTGTGTGTCTGTGTGTGTGTGTGTCTGTGTGTGTGTGTCAGGTCAGACCTCCTCTGACTCTGAATACTAAACTGCACTCAGCTGTAATTGATGTTGCTGAACATCCTGTAGCTGAGACATCAACAACAGGAACAATGAGGAGGGGGAGGAGGGGGAGGAGGGG
>NW_019522549.1:1763-2373 GCF_002814215.2 Seriola lalandi dorsalis | reverse complement strand
ACACACACACACACACACACACACACTGCGTCAAAGAGCTGTCGTGGGTGGTGGGGGCACAGGAGGAGGTTGTAGATGTACTTTGTGTTTAAACACTGGAGATGATGTTAAACTGATGTTCTCCTGAATCTCCTTCACAATATAAGAACATGAGAACATGAGAACATGAAAACATGAGGACATAAGAATATGAGAACATGAGGACATAAGAACATGAGAACATGAGGACATAAGCACATGAGAACATGAGAACATAAGAATATGAGAACATGAGAACATAAGAACATAAGAACATAAGGACAAGAGGGCAAGAGAACATAAGAACATTTGAACATGAGAACACAAGAACATAAGAACATGAGAACAGAAGAACATGAGAACATGAGGACATAAGAATATGAGAACATGAGGACAGAAGAACATGAGGACATAAGAACATGAGAACATGAGGACATAAGAATATGAGAACATGAGAACATAAGAATATGAGAACATGAGAACATAAGAACATAAGGACAAGAGGACAAGATGACATAACAACATAAGAACATGAGGACATGAGAACATAAGAACATTTGAACATGAGAACACAAGAACATAAGAACATGAG
>NW_019522549.1:0-138 GCF_002814215.2 Seriola lalandi dorsalis | reverse complement strand
ATTGACGTTCTCAAATGTCTCAGCGGGGATTAAAAATAGTCTGCACAACCCATAAACACTGTGTGTGTGTGTGAGTGTGAGTGTGTGTGTGTGTGTGTGTGTGTGTGTGAGCGAGTGCGTGATTTTTCCATCAGCGGA
>NW_019522548.1:0-1260 GCF_002814215.2 Seriola lalandi dorsalis | reverse complement strand
TATACTATGACATTTTTTAGCATTTTTCAGCCATAAAATACTTATATCCTTTTTGGCATTTTTAAGTCTTATTGTACTATCTCGTTTGATGCCTTACCATACTATGACGTTTTTATGACCTTTTATGCCTTAATATACTATGATGTTTTTTTGACGTTTTATGCCATACTATACTATGACATTTTTTAGCATTTTTCAGCCATAAAATACTTATATCTTTTTTGGCATTTTTAAGCCTTATTATACTATCTCGTTTGATGCCTGACCATACTATGACGTTTTTATGACCTTTTATGCCTTAATATACTTTGACGTTTTTTTGACATTTTATGCCATGACGTATTTTAGCAATTTTCGGCCATACTATACCAACATTTGTTTTGGCATTTTTATGCCTTTCTGTACTATCTTGTTTGATGCCTGATCATACTATGACGTTTTTATGACCTTTTATGCCTTAATATACTATGACGTTTTTTTGACATTTTATGCCATACTATACTATGACGTATTTTAGCAATTTTCGGCCATACTATACCAACTTTTTTTTTTTGGCATTTTTATGCCTTTCTGTACTATCTTGTTTGATGCCTGACCATACTAAGACGTTTTTATGACCTTTTATGCCTTAATATACTATGATGTTTTTTTGACGTTTTATGCCATACTATACTATGACGTTTTTTAGCATTTTTCAGCTATACAATACTTAGATGTTTTTTGGCATTTTTAAGCCTTTTTGTACTATCTTGTTTGATGCCTGACCATACTATGACGTTTTTATGACCTTTTATGCCTTAATATACTATGATGTTTTTTTGACGGTTTATGTCATACTATACTATGACGTTTTTTTTTAGCATTTTTCAGCCATAAAATACCTATATTTTTTTTGGCATTTTTAAGCCTTATTATACTATCTCGTTTGATGCCTGACCATAGTATGACGTTTTTATGACCTTTTATGTCTTAATATACTATGATGTTTTTTTGACGTTTTATGCCATACTATACTATGACATTTTTTAGCATTTTTCAGCCATAAAATACTTATATCCTTTTTGGCATTTTTAAGCCTTATTGTACTATCTCGTTTGATGCCTTACCATACTATGACGTTTTTATGACCTTTTATGCCTTAATATACTTTGACGTTTTTTTGACATTTTATGCCATGACGTATTTTGGCAATTTTCGGCCATACTATACCAACATTTGTTTTGGCATTTTTATGCCTTTCTGTACTATCTTGTTTGATGC
>NW_019522547.1:0-1120 GCF_002814215.2 Seriola lalandi dorsalis | reverse complement strand
AGGGTCCCAATTTTTTAAATGAGATTATCAACTGCTTGTCAATTCAGTAATTTTTTTTAAAGGTTTGTACAGTTGGTTGGAGCATTTGTCAGGATTGTTTAAATTTTTGACAAACCAAATAATCAGTTAATTAATCCTGAAATTAATTGGCCAATTAATCCATAATGAAAATAATCAGAGAAAAACTAGCTCCACCTCAACTACAGCAGTAAAATGCTGTGTAATAAAAATGCAAGCGCTTCCTAAAATACTGTATTTATTTCAAAACATTCCACCACCTGAAGATTTCTTTCAGAAACTAAGAAAGCTTTTCATCGGTTTTATATGGCAAAACAAGCTGGCTAGAATTCGTTTCTCTTTGCTCCACCTATCATATAGTAACTGAGGCTTAAAATGGCCAAATATGACCTGGTATTACTGGGCACTACAACTAAGACTCATTCATTTGTTTTCTCAACAAAGAACATTCCTCAGTGGAAGGAGATGGAATCAGAAGGTTTGAGCTTTACTCTACCATTGTATTTATACTCGGACACGTTGCCAAATTTGATGAAACAAACTACTAATCCTAATACTTGTTAAAAATATGATTAAGGTGTGGTTTAAAATGAAAAAAAATATTAAAGACCCTAATTTAATAAAATCTAGTCCCATTTGGGGAAATCAGTGTTTCACGCCAGGAAGAGCTGATTGTTATGGTCTGACTCTTGTGCAGTTTTTGATCTCTCTCTCTCCCTCTCTCCCTCCCTCTCCCTCTCTCCCTCCCTCTCTCTCTCTCTCTCTCTCCCTCCCTCCCTCTCTCTCTCTCTCTCTCCCTCTCTCTCTCTCCCTCTCTCTCCCTCTCTCTCCTTCTGCACAGACTGAGTGCTCGGGGGCGGGGCGATCTCCTCGGCAGCAGGGCTCAACCAGACTCACCTGCTCTGCATCAGCCCGGCTACTTAAACCAACTCCATTCACTTCCTCGTTGCTGGAACATTCAGTTTGCTGCTCACCTGAACCCTGCTCTCCAGCCGATCCCCTGCCTCACGTTTGTTTCGATCGCTAAGTATTATCTCCAGTTTTTTCTTTGCACTTTCACTTACCAGTTTGAGCTTGTTCCTGGACACCTTTAGTTGTTTTT
>NW_019522546.1:12465-14505 GCF_002814215.2 Seriola lalandi dorsalis | reverse complement strand
AAATAAATGCTGCAGCTTCTGAAGACCTGAGCCATGTTCCCGTGTTCTGGTCGCTAACCGCTAAGTGAAGCTATAGCAACAGCTTCAGCCCTTGAGTGTGAGTTTCCCCTGAGCTTTCAGTCTCTAAAACTGACTCAGGAACAGTAAACACATGTATCATAATCACAACAGGAGAACACATACATGGAAATCAACCTATCCCAAAATAAATGCTGTTAAATGACAATTACATTTCAGTCACCGCTCGAAATTATCTTCCGTCTTTCTGAAGGCAAACCCAGTGAAACTTTCCTTATGTGTGCGTGTGAAGTGTAAAGCCAGTAAATCATTAATGTACATATAAAATAATGATATCACTGCATAAAATAATAATGTCACAACCACCCACGCATGTATATATCAAGGGCTACATGTGTAAGTGGAAGTAAAAGGGAAAAGGAAAGCATTAGCAGCGGCAGGATTACAGGTTAAAGTCCCGCTGAGAGTAGCTGGTCCTTCATCCAGGAGTCACACACACACACACACACACACACACACACACACACGGCCTGAGGACTGTTTAGACTGTTCATTTATCGAGCTTCAACACAGATTCTCTGGTCGAGCTCATCAGTTTAATTCACATGCGACGTCACGTCCTCAACCGTGTATTTGCTTCTGATTTGCTTTATAAATGTTGGTGTTGAGTTCCGGTGGTTGGAGCCTCTGTCAGTGGAAATGACTCAGTTTTTAAGTTGATTTGATTTTGGCTTTGGAAGTTGTGGATGAGCCGGTCCGACCCGTCTGACTCCGGGTTTTCTGTCTGTAAATGCATCACGGACAAATAGTCGAAGAATCCCTGTGAATTCTGCTCAATCTTGCATTTTTGTCAAATCACTGCAACTTTTTGAATTTGATCAAAAATCATCATAGTTTCATACGTTATAAATTGATAAATTGATGAGGTTTATTAGATTAAGATTGTTCTTTTTCCCTGTAAGAGTTGTGAAGACTGGGTCACCGCCTGCACTGACCTGGATTTACTCTCACTGCTACAAGTTGGCTTCGATTTTTTATTAATTATTGTTATAATTATTATTTCTAATGAGAATAGTGTCAGTTTTTTTTTTTTTTTAATTTTTAGGTTCTCCTGCAGTTTCTTTGCAAAAAAACCAAACAAAAAAACAACTTTAAAAACAAGAAAAGCTGCAGCGAAATCAGGTAATTTAGCTGCAACAGTCCCAAATAAAGGGACTGAAATGAGAAGATTATCAAAACCTTATTATTTTCTCTCCTGCTGTCGCAATATTAGTTGTAATTCAGTCAAGAATTCAACTTCTGACTGGTCTTTTTTTAGTTGAGCCTGCAGGAGATGTGTGAGTGTCACTTTAACACTCAGAAAACCCTGACTCCGTGAGGGAGGAGCTACTGGCAGCTGCAGGTGAGTCGTAACAACAACCTCCTAAAGAGGTTAGCACAGATGCTGCTGTAGCATCAGCAACGTCAGAAGTGGAGAGTCTTTCTTCACTGAGACACGAGCGGAGAGGAAAAAGATGTTGTGCTGTTTGCAGTGAACCAGTGGATGTAGAGACGACTGTCACTGTTTTACTGGGAAAACCTGAAAAACATGAGGATTCTGAATGAAGTTCTGCAGCTCAAAGGTCAAAGGTCAAGGGCGTGATGACCTCACAAAACACAGTTTTGGCCTTGTGAACACAATATCTCAGAAACGCCTTGAGGGAATTTCTTTAAATTTGGCACAAATGTCCACTTGGATTCAAGGATGAACTGATTAGATTTTGGTACCTAAAGGTCAAAGTTCAAAGTCACGGTGACCCCACAAAACATGACTTTGGCCTTGTGGATGCAATATCTTGAGAACTCCTCAAAGGAATCCTTTTAAATTTTGCACAAATGTTCAATTGGACTCAAGGACGAACTGATTAGACTCCGGTGGTCAAAGGTCAAAGGTCGCAGTGACCTCAGAAAACACTTTTCAGTCATTACTCAAGACTTCACACAGCAATTGTGACAAAATTTCCCACAAATGCTTCATATTTT
>NW_019522546.1:9942-12445 GCF_002814215.2 Seriola lalandi dorsalis | reverse complement strand
TTTTTTTTTTTTTTTTAATTTTTAGGTTCTCCTGCAGTTTCTTTGCAAAAAAAACAAACAAAAAAACAACTTTAAAAACAAGAAAAGCTGCAGCGAAATCAGGTAATTTAGCTGCAACAGTCCCAAATAAAGGGACTGAAATGAGAAGATTATCAAAACCTTATTATTTTCTCTCCTGCTGTCGTAATATTAGTTGTAATTCAGTCAAGAATTCAACTTCTGACTGGTCTTTTTTTTGTTGAGCCTGCAGGAGATGTGTGAGTGTCACTTTAACACACCTGCACTCAGTTTTCTGGCGGCTCAGAAAACCCTGACTCTGTGAGGGCGGAGCTACTGAACAGGTTAGCACAGATGCTGCTGTAGCATCAGCAACGTCAGAAGTGGAGAGTCTTTCTTCACTGAGACACGAGCGGAGAGGAAAAAGATGTTTTCACTCTTCTCCTGACTGAGTTCAGCGAGGGTTTGATTTACCAGCCGGCTCCGCTGGTGAGAAACAATGGGAAGGATGCAGAATCTGATTGGCTGAAGTGAGCCTGCGATAGACAGATGGTTCATCACCTGCGGTTAGCTAATACTGGCATGGAGCATCTTTCATTTTTTTACATGTGGGTGAATTGACACAATTAAATTAATTAGCGATTAGCAGCTCCTGTTTGCAGTGAACCAGTGGATGTAGAGACGACTGTCACTGTTTTACTGGGACTCCTGAACCTGAAACCTGAAAAACATGAGGATTCTGAATGAAGTTCTGCAGCTCAAAGGTCAAAGGTCAAGGGCTTGATGACCTCACAAAACACAGTTTTGGCCTTGTGAACACAATATCTCAGAAACACCTTGAAGGAGTTTCTTTAAATTTGGCACAAATGTCCACTTGGATTCAAGGATGAACTGATTAGATTTTGGTACCTAAAGGTCAAAGGTCAAGGTCACGGTGACCCCACAAAACATGATTTTGGCCTTTACAAAACATGACATTGGCCTTGTGGATGCAATATCTTGAGAACTCCTCAAAGGAATCCTTTTAAATTTTGCACAAATGTTCAATTGGACTCAACGACCAACTGATTAGACTCCGGTGGTCAAAGGTCAAAGGTCGCAGTGACCTCAGAAAACACTTTTCAGTCATTACTCAAGACTTCACACAGCAATTGTGACAAAATTTCCCACAAATGCTTCATATTTTTGATGCCTCTGGATAAACAGGGATGTGACCTGAAACTAGTCTGAGTGGCGGAGGGATACGACCTCGAGGCGGCAGTTCTAGTTATTTCTTAGCAGATCTCTGGATGTTTATTCACCATGTACACTGGAGATAATGAGGTAAGTCTCACAGAATCTAAAAACGTGTATGACGTCTTTGTGTTCAGACATGACTGACTTATGACTCTGAGCATAATTTGGTTTGTTTTTCTTCTCAGAGGCCACGTTACTTTGTGAACCAGGAAAACTACATCGAGTGATTCATCGATAGCTCGCGAACAGCTATGATGAGATATGACAGACTGTCTGTCGGTATGAACGATCACCGTCGCTGTTTATCAAGCATGAGCTGCCGTCTCCAACTCGAGCGCCATCGCCTTTGACCCCCGCTGCGGGTCTTTGATTGACCTCTGTCATCGCGGTTTTGAAGGTCGTCCACGGCTGGGTTTCCAGGATCGCTGACGCTCTCGCTGGATGTTTGACAAAGACCTCTCAACCTGATTTTTCTATTGTTTTCAGGTACGTACGCCGGGCCGTCGCCTGCCCAGACTCAAACAGGCTGTGACAGATATGACAGCATCATCGGTGAACGGTTTCATATTCGCTTATCGGCCTGACATGATCCAGAACAAGAGGGTTTTAAGTTTGAACCAAACTGTTTTAAGAGGAGGAGGAGGAGGAGGAGGAGGAGGAGGAGGACGGAGTCACAGCGGAGATATGAAGACAGTGGACGGGAACTTACTTCTTGTCAAAGCACGTTAAGAGCGAGGCGGCCGCACTGTACCGCGGTAACTCCCTCTGGAGAGTACAGTGCGCGGAGGAGATGGGTCCTGGTCGTCCATGTTGGCGATATTATTACAGGCTGAGCCGTTACACCGAGAGACGCCAAACTAAATCAGGCTGACTCGCCGGCAGCTTTAGGGTCATCTGGAGTTTACGGCTATTAATAGCAGCGAGTAGAAACTCCCACTGAACTCACACTTACACTTACACACACACTCACACACACACGCACATACACGCGCTGAATATATTCATACGTGAAACCCCCCCGCGAGGCTTTTCCCACACACACACACAAACATTATAGTGTAGGGAAACATGTACACACTCTTCATTGAGAGAATGAGGAGGAGGAGGAGGAGGAAGACAGGCCTGGTTGGCACGGCGACATCCACGTTGCCACGAGGCAGAGACACAACGAAGCGTCCGTTACAAATCAAAACATTTGGTTGATTCATTATGGGATATTTTTCTGCCCCCACCCCCACCCCCACCTTCTCCATCCTTCCTCCTCCCCCCC
>NW_019522546.1:4201-9922 GCF_002814215.2 Seriola lalandi dorsalis | reverse complement strand
CCCCTCTCCCCCTCTTCTCTTCCCCCCTCTCCCTCTGCTGTGTTTGGGATCCTCACACACTGACCTACATTGGTGAAACAGTAATGAAACTGCTGTTTGTGTGTGTGTGTGTGTTTGATTCTCAGTCTGTAGCATGTGGCTGCTGCTGCTGCAGTGTTAATGTTACCACGGTTACGAGATGATGACACGTTTATCAGTCTCATGTCATGATACCTGTCTGAACATGGGCGTCAGGTGTGCAGCTGGAGTCAGGAAGTGGTTGACTTAGCTTAGCTTAGCTTAGCACCTTCAAAGCTCTTTGTAAACATGACGGATCTCGTTTGTTTTCAGGTGAAGTTGGATGCTTGAACTATTTTTTCAGTCAGTGCAACTTCCTGAAGCCTCGTCACGCACTAAAACCTGTTAACAGGTCAGATCTGGCAACAACTACAACTCCCATCAGGCTCTGGGAGCACTTGAGTCTGACACTTAAGGTTTAATTTCTCCTTAGCTGAGGGACCTACTTCAGGGTCTAAAAAGGTTTCCATAGTTAAGGAAAAAAGTTCAGTAACTTGCAGCAACGAAAGAGATTTTACAGCAGTAAAATTCTACTGTTTCCATGGAGACTGTTTGTGGTACCTGTTAACATCTCAACAAGTTTCTTTTCCTTAGTCTGGTCTCTTTTGTGCAAACAGCTTAACTGACTTTAAGAGGTTCCTGAAGTTTAAGACCAAGATAAGGAGAAAACCTTCAATAAGTAAATGTTAAAGGAACATTTAGGACAAAACTTAAGGTTTTGTGCAGCTGATTATTAATGTGACTTGTTGCTTCATTTATTCATTCAGTGACTAATGTTTAAAAACTAATAATTACAAAAGTATTTCTTCTTATTATTATGATGTTATTATTTTGCATGAGAAGAAGGTTCAAAGTGAATTCTTCATCTGACAGTAAATCTCCCATTCTCCAGCTCTCTTCCTCCTCCCTCCTCCTCCTCCTCTTCTTCTTCTTCTTATGCAATCTGCAGCTTTTGTGTGTTGCAGCCTGACGTGCACGTGCTCAGTGATTAGCAGGTGTTTCTGCTTCTGCTGACTGTGAAACAGCTCGAGGTGTCCCTCGTGGGCCACCGTACCGTCCCTTAAACACCCAAAGCAGATTAATGGGTCAGTTAAACAAAGTTCATCCAGGGTTCAAGTGAAGGTTCAAACAGAGTTCAGCCGAGCGGAGACGGAGGGGAGGAGGGAGAGCCGGAGCCGCTCTGCTGCAGACACCGAGGGCTGAGGAGAGAGCGGAACGTAGAACCGTGATAACAGAACATAGAACTGTCTCAGAACAGTCACGGAACCATGGCAACAGAACAGACACGGGACCATAACGGATCATAGATCAGATCAGAACAGATCATAGAACCGTGATAACAGAACGGACAGATGGCAGGAGGGAGAGCCGGAGCCGCTCTGCTGCAAACACTGAGGGGTGAGGAGAGAGGGAAACGTAGAACCGCAATAACAGAACATAGAACCGTCGTAGAACAGACACAGAACCATAACAACAGGAAAAACATAGAACTATAAAACCAGAACAAACTCTAACCCATAAAAACAGAGCAAACGTAGAACCGTAACAACAGAACAGACACAGAACCGTGACAACATGCAGACTCTGATTCCACGTCACCGAACACAGAACGAAAACATTTCACTGCAAAAAAAATCTCCAAATCAAAACAAATAAATCAGTGAGAAACGGTCGATTTTAGAGACAGTTTCAGTCGTAGTTCAGATACTTTCATGTTTGTACCTTTGACCTTTAACCTTCCATCACAGTTCATCTCCTCCTGTAACATTAAGTGAATTTCTCTTAGTGACAGAAAAGGAGAATCAGTTGAAAGTGAACGGTCGTCCCAGACGCCGCTGCCTCCTCTGAAATATAGAGTATGGACGCGGTGAATTATGCATCACAGTGTGAACGTTTGCGACGCCGCTGCCGGCACCTGCGATTGGCGCGAGGTGGGCACAGTATCTGACTTATTCATGAGGGTACAGCTGCAGCTCAGCGCCATGACCAGCCGACTCAGCGTTAAGCTGCAGGGTTTAACCGAGGTCGCAAGGTCTGGGTCACAGTGAGGTCAGAGAGGTGAGCGGTGACGTCGGCGACGGGCTGCCCGCTAAGCTAACACTGTGCCAGCTGTGTTTGTATTTTCTGCAGCCAGTGGGGAGGAGGGTGTCGGCATGACAACCACAGCATAACCCTCAGCAGTGGGTCGTCCTTAGGTAGACCCTACAGGTAACTTCCTCTCACAGGAAGGTCACCAGGTAAGAGAACCTGGAGAGAATCAGCTCCTCGTGGTCGTATCCCTCCGCCACTCAGACTAGTTCCAGGTTTCATCCCTGTTTATACAGAGTCAGAGACAATATGAACCATCACTTTTGTCAGAATTGCTGTGAAGTCTTGAGTAATGGCTAAAAAGTGTTTTCTGAGGTCACACTGACCTTTGACCTTTGACCACCAAAATCAAATGTTTGTACCAAATTTGTAGAAATTCCCTTTAGGTGTTACGGAGGTTTTCCATTCACAAGGCCAAAACCACATTTTGTGAGTTCACCGTGACCTTTGACCTTTGACCCCGAAAGTCTAATCAGTTCGTCCTTGAGTCCAAGTGAACGTTTGTACTAAATTTGAAAAAATTTTGTCAAGGTGTTACTGAGATATCGCGTTCACAAGGCCAAAATCATGTCTTACGAGCTTTGACCTTTGACCTTTAACCACCAAACTTTACTCAGTTCATCCTCTAGCCCTGGTGAATGTTTTTTTACCAAATTTGAAGAAGTTCCTTCAAAACATTACGGAGATATCACATTCACAAGGTCAAAAACCATCCTGTTAGGTCTACGTGACGTTGACCTTTGACCTTTAACCTTTAACCACCAAAATCTAAACAGTTCATCTTTGAGTCCTGGTGAATGTTTGTGCCAAATTTGAAAAAGTTCTGTCAAGGCGTTGCTGAGATATTGTGTCCACGACCTGAAACCAACATGACTCCTCCTCTGACTGTCGCCGCTGCGGAGGAATAAAATTTGAACGCACGGTAAACGCGTTGCCAGGCAACAGCTTGCACGACACTGTGACCTCGGGACCAGACAAGAGGGGGCTGGTCTGGTCAGGTGAGTCTGGCTGTTTTCCCGATAGCCTGAAGATGTTCTGTGTGTGTGCACCAGAATCGGTCCAGATGTAGAAGTAGCATCTGACAATCACGCCGTATGTGGGCCAGATTCGGGCCAGAAGAAAACCAGCGTGTGGCCCGAGGATGGGCCGGAGTTCAGAGGCAGAACGTGGAGACCGGTCCGTCCTCTGAAGACACAAGGATTGAAACCGTAGATAAGCTGAAGTTCATCAACAGTGTGTTACACATCAGCTGCTTTGAACGTAGCTTCAGCAACAGTTCAAGAAAACACAGTTTGATTCTGTCGACCTGAGCTACAGAGATAAACCGGGTTTGACTCGGCTGAATATTTGTTTATATTAAAAGGATGAGCATCATTCATCCACACACACACACACACACACACACACACACACACACACACACAGAGAGAGAGACATCCTGAGGAGTCAGACACCAACTGACCGGACAAATGTTCTTTTGCTTTTTCTCTCAAACACTGCCGCGGGCGAACTGTGTGTGTGTGTGTGTGTGTGTGTGTGTGTGTGTGTGTGTGTGTGTGTGTGTGTGTGTGTGTTTTGACTATGCGTGTCGGTTCTCCCCACCCTCCAGGTTTGTGTGTATTATGGAGACCCACTGCTGCTGTGTCCTTTGATTAAGGTCAATTTGGTAACTAGGGTTGGCAACACATCCTCAAACACACACACACACACACACACACACACACACACACACACATATTTACATACACACATTTCTGCTGAATCAAATCAACCGTTCTATACCGCCTCATTCATCTGTCCCTCTAAATTAACATGTGAACTTCCACGGCTGCGTCATGTGTTTCACTGCGTGACACTTTCACTTCGGACAAAAGGAATAATGGAGACGTTTTAACATTCATCAAAAATATACGAATCATTCATAAATGAAATTTGTAAAAAAAAAAATCACGTCCTGGATTCCGATTTATCTGGAAAAAAAACTAAAAAATAAAACTTAACTAATAAATAAAAAGACAAGATGGAAATGTAACTACGTCACACAGGACGAGGTTAAACACCAACACATCAACAGCACTCTCCAATCGATCGAGTCGATTAACCAGTGAGCTGCAGGGAAGCAGAGCCAGGCTAGCTGCTTCCCCTCTATGTAGCTTTAATGCTAAGCTAAGCTAACTAGCTACTTTCCCAGGGGTTAAAGTTCCTCAGTTCATTGTGATTTGTGTTTTCACAGCAGAGCCACAAGCACGAATATTTTGTGTTTGAATTTCGGGAAATATTCAGGAAATATTTTGCTCTGAATCGGTTTTGGGGAATTTAATTTAATCTGATTTCCGTTTGAACCCTCCTGTTGTCGTTTGCTTTTTGCAAACGTAATTAATTATCACTATTTTCATTTGACTTTAAACGTTTTATTCAAATTTGTAGCGTCTGTGTTTTTGACAATGGGGCGATGGGTCACAGTATTAAAACATCCGTGATAATAATCTGTTCTTGTTTTAAAATCCCAGCTCAGAACAGACTCTTCAAGCCTTACAGTTACATGTATTCTAATCTATTCTGTATTATTATTATGGATTATTATTATTATTGAAATGGTTTCAGAGCAGTATCCTGACTGAACTCGGACATGTACCTGCAACATCCAGCAACATGATCCTCTGATTGTAACTGGAGTCAAAATAATATAAAATTTTGTTTTTAAAAGTGTAAAAGTCGTGTTGATGAGTTGGAATGAAGTTGACTGAAATATTGGGAAATAATTTTATATAATAATTTTAAACGTCTTAAGCCCCGCCCCCGCTAAAAGCTCCTGCTCCTTCAGAAAGTTCTCAGAGTCTGGACCTTTGACTCCCTGAGCCTGAACTCTGGTTCCTCACAAGGTTCCTGCTCCCCCGTCCAACTTCCTGCTTCCCTTCAAGAGAACGCAGGAGAGTCAGTGAAGTGTTCATAATAACCCCCCCCCCCACACACACACACACACACACACACACACACACACACACACACACACACACACACACACACACACACACACACACACACACCCCCCCTCAGGATCCACTGGCCCAGTCAGCATTACTGCCACTTTGCCACAGTGGGACCTGATATTAACAGATGAGCACGTCTCCTCCTCAAACACACAGCGAGCTGAGGACGTCCAACATGGCCGCCACAGAGCTCGTTACATCACTCAACGTGAAGACGGCGCCGTTGGTGGTGACGCCCCGTGGGGCAGAAGAGGCTGTTTGTATAAAGAACGCGACGAGGGCGAGCATGAACTTGATGACCGTAATGTATCTAATATACGTCCTGTTGCCTGGATGCATGTGAGGCCGAACGCCGCCGCTGTCGGGTCTCATCCAATCACACGCTCCTCGCCGCTTATTGTTTCACTAACTGAGTGTGTGTCTGTCTGTAACCTCCTCTGTGTGTGTGTGTGTGTGTGTATTAGGGTTATGCTAGCGCTAACGTAGAGCCCTGCATGTTTCTGTGTGTGTTGGATGACATTACTAAAAAGAGTCGACATGTTACACAGCAGTGGAGGCTTTAAACCCTCCAGCGTCACACGCACAC